>NW_026913652.1:0-282500 GCF_034315485.1 Pezoporus occidentalis | reverse complement strand
CTTTTCCTTTCTTCTTCAGTTTTAGCTTCTTTCCATTTTTCATGCTTACGGAAACTGAGATTATTTTGTACTTGCACTTCAGCAATACTCTTCCAGATTCAGCTGTAAGCTCTTTATTAGTGCAATTTGATAATGCAGCCCAGAGTATTCCAATTTAGTTTTATCTGTCCCAGCTCTGGAAACTTAACTCAAAGGGCTGCCCCAAGATCTTTGCAGTTCCTCAGAACCACTCTATCTCCACACCTCAAAGAAGCCTTGTGTTTGCATCCGCACCTTCATTCTTGTTTACCCTCTGCAAAGAGGAAGGGCAGTGAAAGGAAAAGTCAAAACTGTTTTTACATCTTTGTATTGAGAAACTTCAGAGAACTTCAAATCAAATCCTCAACTGAAAAATATTTCTGATTATTCATGACCAACTTACATTCTTCCTTCATGTGCTCATTTTTCAGATATTTTCTGGCAAAGCCTCAGTATCTCTAATCTGTTGATTTATAAAGTTCATTTTAGCCTTCATATTTCTGGTTCAGGTCCGCAGAGGTTTAGGCAGGAGCAAAACAGCAGGCTTTCTAAAGAGGATTTAGAAAATCTGCAAGTGGATGAGTAGCTTGTCTTGGCCCCATGAACAGCCATTATCCCCACGAATAACAACCCAGGAGGGAAACTGTTCTTGAAGTTTGGTCCTAATCATCTAACTGTTCCATGATCTGCCTTTAACAAGTCTAGAACTAGTTGCTGCAAATACAAGGGGAATAACCCAGCAGTAGACAGATGGAGGCATGATCTACTCCTTATGAGAGGTCTCATTCCAGTCCATAATTGTTAGCAGAAATAATAAATAAGATGCTATTTATTACACGATGTAGCATTTTGTCAACCTAAAGCTTTTTTCTTTTTTTTTTTCTGCTTCTTTTTAATTAGTACCTGTCCTTTACCATCTGCTGAAGAGGGATATGATAGCAAACACCAGATTATATTCATAAGTATCTAATACAGCTAACTGTTTCATATCAGAATTGCTTAAAATGTTTTTCTCTGAAGGAAACAATAAATCACAGCCCTCATTTTTCAGTACATGTTCCAAGGCAATGGTTTCCAAACTGTTTTGGACCTTGTTCCACTGTTAACTCTCAGCATTACTTACACACCATCAATCACCATTACTGTCAAACATTTAGCCGAACTCCTAGGAAAGCATGGCTGTGTGTGCCAGCTGGATGCCATGCCCTCACAGGTCACCATTTAGGACACTATTCTACTAAGAAGCATGTTTTTATACATAAGCCACAGTACAGTCAAAGCCAAGTGTCCCCTTACCACATAAGAGAGAGATCTGAGACACAAGAAAATTTCTGTCTTTCTGTAAGTCCCAGATGAAGGCCAGGGGTAAATGACAGCCCAGTATCAGATGAGCTCAACAATTCTCTTTTTCTCCATGTGCTGAGAGATTAATGACAAAATTATTTTGTTTCTGCAGAGCACAATACAAAATATTGGAAAGCATCTCAAAGGAGTCAACCAGGACAGCAGTGCAAGGGTTGAGATGTGTGGAAGGCAAATGAAGAGTACATATATATGTACTTTCCTCATGTTTCCCTCCATGCACACAGGGGACTTTCATGGAGCATGTGTACTAGGACCTCATGTAACACGTGTACTTGTGTTACTCACAGGAAGATCCTAAAGGTGCTGGTTTCTCAGGGACACCCTATCACCTGGATGAAGCAGTGTCCCCATTACAGCACTGGCCCTAACTAGCCTGTGAGTCTCTCCCTCACTCCTGCACCCTCTCCCTGCAGGGCTGCTCCTTCCCTGCAAGCAGCAGTGCCAGCAGCTCCAAGGGGCTGAACAACAAGGCCGTTGATTCACTTGATTCAATGACTGTGATGATCCTGGTCCTCTTCAAACACCTGGGCCAGACCTTGCTGTCACTGAGGTCCAGGTTTTTGTGTCTGAATTCTGGGAAAGCAACACTGCAGCCTGGTGCCTGCTCAAGTGACCTGAACCATTCTGACTGGACTGATGGAAAAAGGGAGGGCTTACATTATGTGCTTGTTTCATCATTGAAACCTCAAATTTTGATGCTTCCAAGCTTTCCTCAACAGGTCATTCTACAAACTTGACAATTATGCAAGTACCTGAAGAGAGGAGGTGCAGGGAGTTCCTTTCCAGCTGACTGGCTGAGGATTTGAACTTTCTGGACTACCGTCAGCAGAGCATCCACCCGTTCATGTGAAGCTGTCAATTATCAAAGCATGTGTGTCATCAGGACACCACATGCTTTGATAATTACTCTAGTAGGTATTAATGTTGATCCTGTGCTGTATAGATCACTTACAAAACACAATAACTGAACCAGAAATCCTTTAAGTGAGACAGTCATAAAATCAGCAGCTGAAAGTGCCAGCAAGTCCCTGACACGTCCGGCGTAAACTGCAACCCAAAATTCCTGCCTAGTGCAGCAGGTCAGGAATCCAACCATCCTGTGATTATGAAATCTGAGGCATGGCAGAGCAGCTTATGTAAGATCTACTGCATATCCATGAGTCTTAAACCAAGACTTGTGAATATAACCCATGCCCTTCCTGGCTTGTGAGAAGGGTCATGAGCAACTGGTAAAATTTCAGACTAAAATAGCCAATGCATCATTCAGAGGACCAAGCTCTTCTTTCTTTAAAGATCAGACACCCACCCCAGATGCACTGGTCCTAGCCAGCTGTATTCTCAGCATTAAATCTCTCATTCTGCAGAAACCTAGAGAAGAAACATTGAGGCTTTCTCAACCGTGGCTAAAGGCAGAACACAAAGCTAAAGTCACCTTTACAAGCACGATGAAGATGAAGAGATAGACATCCTCCTCACCCTACTGCTCTTCTTTACTACCTCCCTGCAGAAGCTAAAATGTTACTGTTTTCACACTAATTTTTCACACATTCACTGTACAAGTAGTGAAAACCCTGAGAAGTATTCTAAGATAATTTCAGTGTTTCCCAATAACAGAAATTCAGTGAACTAAATAATAATGGAAAAAAAGCATGACCTCATAACACCTCCTTTGGATCAGTATTTCCTCTGGTTTTTATATGTCTTTGTATCATACTGCATTGAATAATATATTCCATACAGAAGCTAGACCCTTGACACTGGATAACAGATATATCCACAGTTTGAAAAAAAAATTAAAATCCTTGCTAAAATAAGGTATGTTACAGAAATCCTTTCTCATCAAGCAAAAAATAAAGAAAACGTAACAGGACCTAGGAGCTCAGACAATTATGAGATTCATTGGGTACCACAAGAAGGAATAGATTTTGCTTTACAATAAGCTGTCCTAGAACTAAAGGAGGAAAAGGCCAGGCCCAGACTGTGGAGAAGGTGAGGAGATGGAGAGGACACAGATATACTTGTACTAGATGGGGCAGCTGAAGAATGAAGCGGCTTTTGGGAGCAGAGAGAGATGCATCATCCTGCTGTTTTGGCTTGCCTTCAAGCAGGTAAAGCTAACCTTCTGACAAGCACCAGCGGTGATGTAGGACCTAGTAAGGACTTACATTTATAATTTCCTTCCTGGATTATATATAATGGCCCTTTTCATACTCCCAGCCTTACATAGCAAGGAAGAGATGTGCCTTTCTGAAAGATCTCCACGCAGTATGCTCCCAAGGAGGTAGACTTCTGTTCTTTATATCACAAGAGGAATCAAATTCCCAATTTCAGAGATTCCTTTAAGAATTCATAGGGTTTTGTTGTTTGCGTTGTTGTTTTTTTTTTCTTGTATTTCGTACACAAAAAGGAGTTGGAACAGGGTTAGAATTTTCTATTAGTCTTGGGGTTTTGCCTAAGGTTTGCCTTTGGTTTTTTGCCTAAAAAGCACTCTTTTTAACCATGTTCCCTATCAGTATTATTTCCACTAGCCTTAATTATTTTAATCAGGCTCATTATTCTATTCATTGGACTTGAAGTAGATACAACGCTCAGTGATCTCTGAGTTACTGTGCTGCTAAGATTAAATAGCTATTAATATCACTACTCTAAATGATCCTTAAAACCCAGTCAAACTGAGGTTAAACCCACAGCAAGTAGACAAATTAGCAGGAACATTGAAATTAGGTGGCCATTTTGTTTAGACTGTCAAACTGAAATGGTAGGGAATAAATCTTCATAAATCCTGAAACAGGAAGTTAATAGAGGTTGTTATGTAGGTAGTTACAAATCATACAAGCAAAATTTTGCCTTCAGCAGTAAAATCAAATTGCAGCTGGATGTACATTTTAGTGCTGAAACCAAATTATTGTTTATGTCTAGATCACAATCTCAAGGCCAGAGAAGGCTCCCTCTCTACATTTATGTTGTATGACGGTTAATCTGTTTCCTTCTACCTCACACAGAAATGACAGACTTCAACCAGGCAGTCTTTGAGGGAAATGTGTCGCAATTTATTCTCCCAGATGTATGTGTATATGTATATACAGGTTAATTTCTCTGGAAAACTTCATAAAATGGGACATGAAGATTTCAGTCTGAGATTTAGGCTATAGAAATTTAAGAAATTAATCTTGGTCCCCAGGTAAGTTTTTTGCAGGAATTCATAGGCAAAGGGCAACATCAAGCCAGTCAGCTGTACCAACCTTTTCAAGACAATCTGCAGCCCTGAAACTTGCGAAGTTCCATCTGAATATGAGGAAAAACTTCTTTACTTTGAGGGTGACAGGACACTGGAACAGGCTGCACAGACAGGCTGTTGAGTCTCCTTCTCTAGAGATACTCAAATCTGCCTAGACACTATCCTGTGCAACCTGCTCTAGATGAGCCTGCTTTAGCTGAGAGGTTGGACTACATGATCTCCAGAAGTCACTTCCAACCCTAACCATTCATTGATTCTGAAAGACAGGTCTTCTCCCCACACTTTGGTCCTTTTCTGGTCTCCCTATGGCATCTCTGTAGAGGGTCCTCAAGGCTCCAGGCAGTATGAACATGCCTTGGATTCAGAAAAGAAGCGTACAATCCAGTTCAGTATATGCTGCTGAGACAGAGGTTTCCTTAAAATAGTAATTTTCACAATGGAAAGGTGTATGTGAGGCCATCTCTAAAGCCTCCTGCCTGAAAAAGGTGATGGGAGCATATCTTTGCTATTACCAACATTTGGTAGAGTTTCTAAAAAGACATAAAGAGCCAAAAACACTACTGAAGGTGAACAGAGCACACAGGTAAAGCAGCAAGAATGAATCAGAACAATCAGAACAAATCTGGTACTTACAGATTGCAAGGATCAGCCCCTCTATCTCCTAGCCCTCTATCTTCCTAGTCCCTCCATCTCCCTAGCATAGGGCAACTGGGAATATACTCCCATTTCCCATGTTCCCATTTCTCCTTGCAAGATTCTCAGGAGCTATCATACTCAGCATTTCCTGTTTCTTTTCCATGGAAGGGATCTGGAAAACTGGCTGCATAATCATCAGGAGGCATTATATGTGAAGGTGTACAAAACACCTTCACATCCCACCTCACATTTCATTCTTTTTCTTACTTCTTAACCCGTTTGAAAATTATGTCCCAGAAAAGAGTTTATGCCCAGGAAGGAAGATGAGAAAAGGACCCTAACCCTTGTCATAGAATGGCTTGGATTGGAAGTGACCTTTCCATATTATCTAGTTCCAATCTTTCTGCTGTGGGCAGGGACACTGGACCAGGTTGCTCAAAGTACCGTCCACTCTGATCTTCAACACTTCCAGTGATGGAGCGTCTACAAACTCTCTGCACAACCTGTTCAAGTATCTTACCCCCTTATTGTGAAAAAAATTTCTTATGTCCAATCTAAATCTACTCTCTTTCAGCTTAGAACTGCCAGCCCTTGTCCTGTTACTACAGGCCCTGGTAAAAAGTCACTTTCTGTCTTACACACCCCTTGTGCTGGCTGAACAGATACTCCGTCACTAGCTTTACCTTTTCCTATACAACCCTTAGGTCTTATTGAGGAAATTATTATTCCCCTCTTAGCTACCACTCCTCTCCTACGTAGATATGACTACGTATGTCCTGTCCCACTTATGCACCACCCCAGAAGCCATCCAAGCTGTGATTCATATCCTTTCCCATGGGCTCCTTTAAAAATTCCTGGCCATTCTTGCCATGAAATAAAGTTCTGATACCCTGTATTTTTTGAAATGTTATCCCTGCCCAACTTTCAGAAACAAAAGCAATTGTGGAAGAGCTTTTAACAACATTCACTTCATTAGGACTGCTTCATAGGAAAAACAGTTTGGCAAAAATAAGTACCAAGTGGAAAACAGATGCTAAAATTGGTTGCTTAGTTCCTCAGTCATCTATGGTTCCATTAAAAGGTGTGCACAGCCACTATGGTCAGCCGCCTGCCTTGTAACACACTTGAAACACTTGTTTCTCTAGGAGTTCCACATAGCCAGCTGCACCAGTATTTTCTATCACTTGTTAAATCAAAGAGCATATCAATAATCCTCAAAATAAAACAGACAATATCCTCAATTAGTCATGGAGCAAATCCACTGGTAACTGAGACTTTTCTCCACCTTGTTGCAAAGTTGCAAGCTATGAAGATTCACCAAGCTTTACTTAATTTAGATTTTAAATTAACCGCTCTCCATATGCAAGTTTCAGTGAGCCACCATGATTTTTAGGGGAATTTTTGAGGAGGCCAAGGATTTCATTACTGTATGCAGATTACTTCAGAAAAGTGAAATCACTCTTAAAACGCGGTACAGCCTGCTAGCGTCCCTTTTCTCCAACTCTTGCTCCATTCAGTTGACTTTTGCGTACAGAAGGAAGTGACTCAGAAAAGAATCCTCTTCTGTGGTAACTGTGCTGGAAAAGGATCAATGAAATTACTACCACATCAATCAATGCTCACTCACAACCTCCCTAAAGCAGCTGCATGCAGAGGCAAAGCACTCTGCTCTGGTGTTCCTGGTATAAGACTTCAGAGGAGGGCTGTGGTATTTTTCCCACAGTATGAAGCCATCTCCTCTGGCTAGCTTCAGTTTTAACCTCTTTTTCTTTTGTTTTGTGTCATGAAGACAGGTAGCACGTACCTTCTTGGAAACACTGTTTTACTTACCTCTTTGTACATAAATTAAATAAAATGCTACACAAATACTTCTTACCCTATCACATATATAACCAAAATATAACTTACTATTTGAAGATATAATTTTATTCTTTGTATGCAGCACATATTAGAACATAGAGTTCCGTATATTTATACCATTTTCTTGATTCACAGATGAGTGACAAACTTCAGAAATGTTAATTTTTAGTGAAAAAAAGAAGCAGACAGACCTTTTCATGTTAATCTGTAGAAGACAACAAGACTTTCAAAACTTTTTCAAGAATTTCCACAGAATTAGATTGGCTGTATGCCAATAGTTAAGAGTTTAAGGGCAGAAATGTAGCTGCCATTGGCTGCCTAGTAACTGGTGTGACTGTGCTGTTATTCCAGCAGTTCTTAGATGTTTTTATGGCCAAGTATAAGGAAGGAGTGGATAATGCTCCTGGTGAATCTTTGCAGTAATCTGGTCCTAGGAAATAACACAATAGCCTGCATCTAGAGCAGATGAGGTAGTAAAATCTTCAGTAGTGCCATACTTGCAAATACAGGATGACGAGAATGGGGACAACATGAGGGAAGGACTTATTTGTCTCACATGGCTCTTATCTGTATCTTTGCTTCCCAAGCTACACTTGGATGCAGTCTTAAGGAATATGTTTGTAGCATTGTAGATCTCATGGAGTTGTCTTTTGTCTCCCAGGTCAGTTATTTCATTAGCCTTGTTTGTTATCTACCATCTGTCTCTTCTTTTCCTTCCTGATCTGACTGATGTGGTTATTACCAGAAAAATTCTTCATTCTATGATGAGAATTTGCACAATTGTCCATGTTATTTACTTAGGGAACTGCAGTAGCCCGAAAATAAAAGGATCAGACTCTTTTACTAGCTAAGGTTATGTAAGCCTGGAATAACTGCACTGATTTGAGGTGAACTTGCCTGGGTTTACATTGGTATGAGTAAGATAAAAAACTTGACCAGAATCCCTATTTCCTCACTCACTTTAGACTTCAACAATCCCACAGTCCTGGACTCTTAATAGTTTGACTGAAACTGGAGACAGGCTTTTTCACAGAAGCTGGCACTCCATGGTCTTCTCCAGCTATGGAACAACAGCTGTCCATCCCAGCAAACTAATGTTGGCTGAAACAATTAAAACCTCTAGCCTAAATTCTAATTAGTAATTTAAATCTTCTACTAAAATGTTGTTAGAATTTTTTAACAAGTTCTAAATGAGTAAGAAACTTCAAAATCAGCAAACTACTACTTGTTTGGGCTCCAATTCTCATTTGTAAACTAACACATCTATAAACTGGCTGTAAATTATTGCAGTATCCTCCCCTTTGAGGACCACTTGCACACTCCAGAGGGATATAAAAGTGGCTTTGCTGTAAGTAAGAACTGGGCACTTCATGTTTACCATTACTTTTGCTGTTTACTGTCAGTAATTCTCTGCAGCACAGTGATTTAATCTTGCTGATAAGACACATATGGTTGTTGACCGGCTTTTGCTATTGAGACTTTTGTCCTCTGTTGACTCTGCCTGTCCCTGGGCGGGCTACTGTGGTAGCGGCACCAGGGGGGCATGCTCTACCAGCCTTGCCTTGTGGTTTATTGTCACACATGATTTCCCCCAGGGCAGCAGCAATTTTCCTGCAGCGATGACCAAAGACATCAAGGGCTTTCATAATAGGGATCACTCTCTATAACAGACCCAGTAACACTGCACAATCAAATGCCACTGAAGCCAGCAGGAGTAGCATTGGGCTTTAGGTCAACACAGTTTGGGTAGCAGCTCATTCATCCAGCTGCATTATGTAAGGCATTGTGGCTGCACATTACTGGTGTGTTGGGTGATAGCCCCTGTAAGAACATTTTCTTCTCGCTGGTGATTTATTCAAAGCACTTTAAAATCAGTGGAAAACCAGTGACATCTTGCAATTTTTACTTTAGCTGACTGGCACAGCCATCTTCAGAGTTTAAATCAAGAAACTTACTGTAGCTGAAAATATCTAAATGCAGATCCATCAACAGGGTAATATCACTTTTATCTTGCTGCCTGGGGGCACATAACTGACATTTTGTCTATATAAAGTATTGGCATTCCTCATATGCCAAAGTTTAAACCACAGAAAGAATCTTCTGGCAGATTATAACAGAAGCTCCCCAGAGGCCGCTGAAATGTCCTATTATCTGTGCGTGCCTCTGTTGACTGTAAGTTACACATAGGCTGCACTCCACCATTCAGCAAGTGAAGGCACAATGCCAGCCTTATCACTGCAGTGCCTCAGAAACAAGAGTTCCCACCAGCGTCAGGGCTGTTTTCCCACATGAATCAAGGGAAGTGTTTCCTCCTGCAAAACCCAGCAGAAGCTGCATGGGGAGAGCCCCATACCCCTCACTGCAGCTCCGGAGGGTCACCATGCTGCTCCAGACAGTCAGTGAAAGGAACCAGGGTCATAGAGAGACGTGAGGATACCATGTTGGATCACCTAGGAAATTATTTTAATGGGTTAGGGACTAGCTAAGTGTGGAAAGTCCATGAAGCAGCTTGCATAGAAAATGCCAAGAAGTCTGTTCCTCACATCTTACACTGGAAATTTTTTTCACCCGAAGACAGCCGAAGGCTTAGGAGGAACAGAATTTTTCATTTACACTGGTTTCTTAGAGATGTTTGAATGAGCTCTTTTCAGTCTTTAATGTTTGTTTCTCAAATCTTCACTTTCTTACTTGTAAAGCTATGCAAATAATGAAAGCTAACAGAGAGCAGTGTTTATCTTTGTGTTGTTTTTTATAGAAAGAACTTGAATGTCTGTTTGTAGTAGTACATTTTGTGATTTTAATTATGAGAAAGCTAGTCAATGTAGTGGGTCATTTTGGCTCTTCCATGTAAGATCTCAGGAGATGAAAAGAAGCAGAAATTGTCTGTTTAAATTGTCTAACTAAACCTTTCTCCAAAGTTAACATTTTAGAACAAATGGATTTGCATTATTGAGACAAGAGTTTATACTAAATTTCTTGTGTACAACTTAGTAAGTCATACCAAAGCCCTCACTACTGTTGGTATATAAAAAACAAAAAACAAACAAACAAAAAAAGATTAAAAAAAATTTAAATTCAGAGTAATCACAATTTAGCCCTGTTGTAAGTTTTATTTGTATTTTCAGTCAGGCTTATTGTCAAGGAAGGCTTGCCACTGCATAGTTCGCTCTTCTGTCCCTGGCTGCAGGTAAAGCATGTGCAAAGCTTAGCCATACTCAAAAGGCCAAAAATAACACTTATTTATGGTTGTGTTTTGCTCACTTTCTGTAGTGTTTACCAGATCCATGCTTCTTTGTTGATATCATGTTTCCAGTTTTATGAGAAAATGTCACTGAGAAATTTCTACCTCACCTACCAGATTTATGCGTTCTGGTCAAACACTGCAGAAGTGTGTGGTAACATTTTCTGTAGGGGCATATACTCACATGCAATGATATGCCTAGTTAAGGTAGCCATCATTTTTCCTATTGTTCAAGGCTATGATTCTGTTTTCTGCCTGTTCCAGTGTTACATAGCTGCTGCTCTTCCTCCGCAAACATTAAGTTCATCTTGAGGGTAGGCTCAAGTGGTTGACCTATAACAAAGTAAACACATGTAGCTCAATCACATGAGTTCAACCCGTGCTTGTGTGAGGTTGCTTGACAGTCTGAGGTCTGTGAAAGCAAACGCGTAGCTGCAGCATTGCAGGCTGCTCCAGAGGGGAATAGTTTACACAAAGGCAAAGCAGAATTTGGATTTATGTCCTCTGGTTCAGGGATGTTGCAACCTTAGCCAAGATCACTCTTCTTGCAGAGCTTCATTTCACAGCCTCCGGGGTGGTAAAAACCATGCTGCTCACCAGAAGACTCACCCTGCCCATCACCAGTCTAACCTGACACTTCCCTCTATATCAACTCCCCTGGTCTGTTTTCTGCTCTAGCCAGGCTCAGCCCCACCAAGGCTGGGCACATCAGAGAAGGAAGAAAGAAGTCTGAGTGGCTGATTAGAGCACACCCCCCTTCTGCCACAGTGTTGGAAAGGATATCTCCCAGAGTCCAGCAGGAAGCATTCAAGTGCAGTTTTACCTTTCCCTTCAAACACATTGACTCAGGAGTGAAAAAAATCTGTAGTAGAAAGGATCCATAAGTCCCAGTAACATTTCTGTACATAGGCTGTACATCATCTGGCCTGTGCAGCTTGGCTGGGTGCTCCAGTCCCATGCCAAACCCCTATCAGCCTCATTGCCCGTGTGCCCCTTCATCCCTCCACACCACTCACCCTTTTTCAGCTATTCCCTTCTTCCGTTCAAGCCAAGCCAATCCCAGCCTGCCTTTCCCCACGCCAAGGGCACAAAAACAGAACGAACACGGTATTTGCAGCCAGTGCACGGTCCTCGATGCCTGCGCATCCTCTTACCCATTTTCTCTCTACCTGTGTCCATCCGCAGCATTTGGGACACGTTTTAAGACTCAGTTTTTTCAGCGCTTCTAAGTTACTGAAAAAAAAAAAAATATTTCTTCACCACCATGGGAATAGTTTGAAAAGACAATATTCAAATTGTGCCTGCATTTAATTAAGAGACAAATTTTCACACACCAACTCCCCCTGTCACAGGGAACAAATCAAGCACAGAAGTTACTGTACGTGCAGGCAGCATGGTGTCTAAGCACCCCAACCTTTGGCTGAAGATCAGGCTTTACCCCAAGATAGTTGCAAATCATTCACTGCAAAACTAACTCCAAATTTCTGCATGACAGAAATGCCATACCTGATCAAGTCCAGCTAAAAGTTTGCTCACAATAATTCAACATCTGCATATACTAAGTGATGACTGGACCTTTGGTAAGTTTGGAAGAGGAAAAGGTTAGTGATTTATATAAAATAATGAGTTTTGCATGCAGTAAACAGCTCTTTTCAGCATCTAAAGTCATTACTACATGTTTTGGTTTTCTGCAGAAGGGTTCTTTCTAGTAGATGGAGTTAATCAAAATGCATATGTCAACACTGCTCATATCTAAACAGTTTCTTTTTACTTTTCATTTCTACTTCCCTGCTGCTCATTTTCACCACAATGTAAAATGATTGATTACAGTATTATGGTTGCTGGTGGTGTAATATTTCAAATCCACCAGAAGTCAATATTTCTGCTTATAAAAGAATCTTAGCTAATACATTTTTTAAACAGAGTTTTTTTCTGGCAGAAAACCTTAATGTGAACCAATGGTTAACCACCACAGCCAGCATCAAGAACTCCAGCTTCTCTAGCATGCTTTGTAGGGCCATCGTTCAAGGTCTGAGTGGCAACTTCAAAAACCAATGTGTTAAAACACACAAAAAATATTTTTTGTGCTAAATACATACAAGTAGACAACAACCTAACAGCAGCTAGATTGTCCAGTTCATCTTTTTCCACTCTCTTCATATAATTCCTTCTTCCAAGAGAAGCCAGGCTCCTGGTGAGATCTCCTGTGCACACCCGACATAGCAAACAGAGATGATCCTGTCTCCCATGGCAGTGGGGCATAGCAACCTCTCTCATGCCCTTCAGGTGGTGTTTATTCCTGCTGTCAACAGCAGCAATGGTGTGCTGACAGTGTTACTATAACTGTTTTGATCTTGTTGCAAAATGAATAAACAAACTCACTGGACTGGGACCAGCCCTGTACCTCTCCTCTTAACAAAATCCATTCTGCATCTCCCATGGAATTAGCCAGCCTCCCATCTGCACTTCCGTATATTTTTGGGGTGGGGAACACACACATGTGAATATATGTGTTATTCTGGCATGCAAATACGGAATATTCAGAGATCCATATTGTCACTAGAAATGTAACTGTTGGATTTCTAATAGTTTAGACTCAGTTGAGAGCTAAAGGTCAGTTTGCATCAGGTTTCCTATTTAATGAGTAAAACTTAAGCGCTCAAAAATATGTCATCCAAATGAATGTACTTAGTCTAGTAGGTTTATTTCAAAGCAGTGATGCTTTGAAAGCCTATAAGCGTGATAGTTACCAACCTATAATCAAGAAAAGCAAAATCCAAGTGCTGTCCTGAGAGGTTTTCAGGATTTTATCACTCACACAAAAGCAGCCAAACATTCTTTAAAATGAATTGCCCTTAAAAATAGAAAAGCTATTTTAATCAAGTTTCTGGACTGCTTTATCTAGTCACCTGTGCCCAGCAATGGAACACTTTTTTCCTTTAATAGATATGTTTCTTAAAACATCCTGATCATAAGTAACCTTTGTTTTTTAAGCTGAACACAATGGAACAGTTTAGTCCTGCTGCTCTTCAGGTCAGTGGGAAACCTGCCACCACTTCCAGCACAGGGCGTCTCTGCCTGCACCATGCACTGGGCTTTACCCTGCAAAGCTGTTTCACTCCCCCAGCAAAGTTCATGGACAAGGGGGCCTCTCAGCCCCTCTGAGGATCAAGGCCAAGAGATGCTTTCCAAATGATCCACAATAGAATACCTCGGCATGCAGCAGCCAGCTGACAGATGAGAGCCCTGTGGGAAAGAAGCTTTCAGTTTTGATTTAAAGAGTGAAAGGGCAGCAGTATCTCTGGCATCTTTGGGCAGGGACTTTCAGGGATGAAGTAGCAGCTGCCCAGCCTGCATAAATTTATGAACTGGTGAGACAAGCAGGCTGCTATCTGCATGGCCCTTTGGAATGTGAAAGGTGTGAGTGGATCATACAAAGAGAGAAAGAGCGCAGGGTCAAACCCAGAAGGACTTCACAGAGCCAGTGGAAAGCAAATTACCTCAAAGGAAATACTGAAACTCAGCATAAGCAAAGAAGTACAATAGTATTTACCAGCAGCTGGTGAAGCCCTGAAAGCATGTGTGAACCAAATTATGGCAAAGTTTTGTGTGCAGAAAACCAGCATGAGAAGCATCACTTAAAAGTGGCTAGAAACAGTTTCTTGTCAGAGGAAGGTGCAAAATAAAAAGTTTTTCATTAACTTGTGTCAGTCTCAAAAAAAATCCCCATTAAAAAAGTCTAAACATACTTTTTGTCATCAGCTGTGAGAACCCTTTTATTTTGCTTTTAGCTTTATTGTACTTGCTTTGATATTTATGGTTTTGTGCACAAGCTACTTAAATCTTGTAATGTAATAGCTAAGTGATGCAATGCTTAACTTTAAAAAATTATCAGGTAGTGACTATAACTTAAAGGCACCTAATCAAAGAAGTTAGTATTATATTGTAAGGAAGACGCTTTGGCCAGCTCAGCTTATTACAACCTATCTAGATGAGACAAATACAGTTAAGTATCTCAAATGGAAGAGCTGCAGATCCAGAAGACAGAGCACCAATATTTCCAAAAATGTTAAAGTCAGAGTTCATCCCAGGAAAAACCAATGACTCAAACACTAAATCTTCCTCCTGCAACTATGCTTCTCTGATGAAGGTCCTTAAGAAATAACACCAAACAGACGGAACAGAGGGAAAAGGAGTGCAGATCCCTGGTGAATTGATGGGGATGTAACCAACTGTAAGTTTCTGGATTATCTAGTCCCTCATACAGCATAGAGAAAAAATAAGAATTTTAAAACAAAGTGATGACACAAAGGCTTATGAATAGAGTCAAATACCACATCAAACCACAAAATTTTTGTGGGTGAAACATGTACAGATCTAAGAGCAGAAGCAAAGAGGATAACACAGTAGCCTGTGAAGTGACCCCAAAGGAGACTCTGAGAGCCATTGGGGAGGGTGTACAAGCAAGTACCATCAGCCAAAGGGCTGCAAGCCTCTGGGGATCCCCATACCATCCCAACACAAGGAAAGCCTTAGACCACAGGAAAATGGTAGGAGTGCGTTACAGACCACCCAACCAGGATGAAGCTATGGAAAAAGGATTCTTCTAACAGCTGGGAGAAGTTTCATGATCATTTGCACTTGTTCTGTAGGCACTGCCTATTTGGACTTTAATACAGCATTTGACACTGTCTCCCACAGCACATTGTCCTGGAGAAACTGGCTGCTCATGGCCTGGATAGGTGGATTCTTCACTGGGGGGAAAAATGGCTGGATGGTTGAGCCCGAAGTATGGTGGTGAATGGTGGTCACCAACTCAGTTAGGGCCGGTGTTGTTTAATATCTCTATTGATGATTTGGATCAAGCGCACCCTCAGTAAATTTGCAGATGACACCAAGTTGGGTGGGAGTGCTGATCTGCTGGAGGGTAGGAAGGTTCTGCAGAGGGATCTGGACAGGCTGGGTCCATGGGCTTTAGCCAATGGGATGAGGTTCAACAAGGCAAAGTGCCGGCTCCTGCACTTGGGTCACAACAACCCCATGCAAGGCTACAAGCAGAGCGGCTGGAAAGCTGCTCAGTGGAAAAGGACCTCGGGGTGCTGATAGAGCTGAACATGATTCAGCTTGTGCCCTGGCAGCCAAAAAAGCCAACAGCATCCCAGCCTGTACCAGCAGTGGTGTGGCAGCAGGGCCAGGGCAGTGATCATCCCCCTATACTGGGCACTGGTGAGGCTGCACCTCGAATTCTGTGTTTTCTGGGCCCCTCACTACAGGAGAGACATTGAGGTGCTGGAGTGGATCCAGAGAAGGGCAACAGACCTGGTGCAGGGTCTGGAGCACAAGTGTGATGGGGAATGGCTGAGGGGGGTGTTTAGTCTGGAGAAGAGAAGGCTCAGGGGGGACGTTATTACTCTCTACAACTGCCTGAAAGGAGATTGTGGTGAGGTGGGGGTCAGTCCCTTCTCCCAAGTAATAAGTGATAGGGCAAGAGGTAACAGCCTCAAGCTGTGCTGGGGAGGCTTAGATTGCATATTAGGAAAAATAGAGAGGGTGATTGGGCATTGGAACAGGCTTCCCCAGAAGTGTTCAAAAACCCATGTGTATGAGGCCCTTAGCAATATGGATTAGGGGTGGACTTGGCAGTCCTGGGGTAACTGTTGGACTTGATGATCTTAAAGGTCTTTTAAAAACTAGATGATTCTATGAAATAAATATAACTCAGAAAATAGGAGCCAACTCCTCTGAACATTGTCCCAGGCTCCTCAGACTGTCAGTCTAGAATTACTTAGAGTCTCCAATTTTCCACATCTCAGAGACTTTATTATAGAGTTATTCCCTGTGCAGAAGTCTGGGGTGAGGTCTCTTCCCTAGTAAAACACCAGAAATACAGCTGCTCAGCATGTTTTACAGTAGGCTTTAATATTATCATTAATGACCACAGATGACAGTAAGAACTTGCTTATTAACCAATCTTTCAGATAATTTCCAAAAAACTAAACAGCCATTTCAGACAAATCATTACCTTTGCAGCCATTCTCTCTCTTCACAGACCGGCAGTGACGCAAAAAGTCTTGCATGGATTGTACTGAAGTTTGCTAAAATTGCGTGTGCCAAACTAACTCAAAGTTGAGCTTAAAAACCAATACAGCTGTGATGAAGCCAAGGGGGGGGGGCTACTCCCATGTGTTTCCCATTTCCAAGTCAGCATAAGCAGCAAGCAGATACACAGAGAACAGACAGAAATTACACAGAGCTCGTTGCAGCTTTGATGGCTGTGCAGCCAGTTACTGGGTCTGCAGCTGTTGAAAGCTGAAGGCACTTTGCTTTCCATTGCCTATCAGACAGGCGCTGACATCCCAGGGAATCCTACCTGAAAGACTGCATGCTTACAACACCACTGTTAGCATTTGTCTTCTAAAGTGTCATCAGCTTAGCAAGAATTCATTAAACTTGGCAATTGTTAAATATTTCCTGCTGTGCTCAGTGCCTATGCCCTTGCATTTTCCTAGGCACCTGTGCTGCATTTCCCTTGATGCCAGGGAACAAGCCAAGATTCATGTTTGTTCTTAGGCTACATCTTCCGTGAGAAGCTGCCTGCAAAATTTCTGCCAAAAAAAAAACTGGCAGAGCCAAGGCCAGGAGAAGCACAACCAAGTCCCCTCTGGCCACTGTGCTCTGCGGAATTATGGAGGACACAGTATCTATGTGCTTTATGTGCATGTATAGCGTATGCACAGAACAAAGCTAGACAAGAGGAGCATTCATCCCAGGGCACTGCTGATGGAAAAATATAGGCCAGAGATACTTCAAATTAGGTGGGTAAGCCATCCTGGCAGCAGCAGGTGCAGAGCAGGACTCAGGGGAGGGAAGGGCTTTCAGGACCACAGAGCACTGAGGGTCGAGTGTTTCTGTAGGATACAACTGTTTATGTGAGCTGACCCAGGCCACAGAACAAATGCTCTGTGCAAAAAATACACTGCTTAGTGCTCTTGACAATGTGTATTCAACGATCAGAAAACAAGTCCTCTCTCCCTTCCTAAGGACCTGTTCTTATCCAAGCTTGTTTTGCAGAGATGCCTCTTTGGTGAGACTGGTCACCTCTGCTTTCCTCTAACATCAATGAAGAAATACAGAGCAGCTGCTCATCTGTTAGGTGAGCTGAATTTTCCTCTGGAGAGGCTGTGCCCTCCATGAACTACAGAAAAAGCCTGTGGCAAACTAGCTTCTCACTTGGATACTCAAGCTGCCTGCCAAAGGTTAGGTGAAGGAGGGCTAACCCACAGTACCTCGCTATCTCTCAACCTCTTTCAGTGGACTTTTCCCAAAATAAGGTAACATCGAAGGGGCAAAAAACAGTCTAAGAGCATCAGTGTCAACGGTCTGTGTGTATCTACTCTACTACCATTCCCCTTGTTCCCCCCTACCCACAAAATTCCCCACAGAAATCACTCATTAAAAGCTGTAACCACCTTAGTACTAAGTGGGGAATGGGACAAGGACTGTTTGAATTCCCATAAAAGGAATAGAAATGAAATGAGATGTTCAGATTATTCAGTACCAAGCAGTTCTGTCGGTTTGGGATTCTTTTTCCCTTTTTTGTTGCTTGCTTGTTGGGTTAGTGGAGGGTTGTTTGGTTGTGGTGCTGTTTTTTTTTTTTGGGGGGGGGGGCCATTCTGGGGGGCTTCTTCTTATATTGCTGGCAGAGGGGTAAGTGCTGGAGCCATGAGCAGAGAAGACCATTTCCTGCTACCTGCACTCTGTACTTCTATGATCTGAGGAGTGGGTGCCCTCAGCTACACACCTGCTGCTGCCAGCACTCAGGCACAAGCCCTTTCTGCCCCAGTAATAGCATCATTGAAGACTAAGGATGGGATGACAGAGAAGGAAATAGCAAGGTTTAGGCACAGAAGAAAACCTATAAAAGCGGAGGTGAGAAGTGATGCAAAAGTGATAGCAGGCAGAAGGTGCTGCTTACACCATTTGGAGAGAGTGAAGTGGGCAAGGGCAAGGTTGCAGTACGGAAAGGCAAGAGCTGCTGTTGCCATCCGAACATGAACAGTCAGACAAGTGTGAAGGAGCATCAAAGGAGCCAAACATCACTGAAATTCTGACTGAGACTGAGGCCAGAACTGGGCTTGTTTCCTGGGTTGTCAGGCAGTGAAGACTCCTTGATTTCAGGAAAGGATAGTTTGATATCTTGGGATGTCTCTGAATTAAGGAATTTGTGATGTTTAATGTGTGCTGACCACACGCTGGGTAACCTGACTTCATGTTAAAAATTACCTTGATTAAAACCTCCCCGGATTTTTTTCCTCACATATTAAATTGTTCTGACATCTGGCCCCCATTCCTATAGCAAAGGACTGGGGTGATTTTTTCTCTTAAACAAAGGAAGAGTCTTGCAAGGTATGTTCATGACCCTCTAAAATTGCAAGTTTGGCTTTAAATATGACAAGAAAAAAGAACAATTGATTATTTGAACAAACAGTCTTTGACAGCTCCCACTATTATATCACATGCCCTTCCTGAGGAGACCTGCCAGTTTTTCCCTGGCTTCTTTCTAAATGTCCCAGAAGAAAAACACAAAGTGAAAAATTATGAAGGAAGGCTGTGGAGAAACTCCCCTTTCACTCATCTCCAGAGCAGTGAATTTGTTGGGATCTTAATTAATAATTACATAATCTGAACTCCTGCAGAAAAATTCATTTCTCCTTACAAAAGTAAAGAATGTCCTCAGGTTTTCTTGGGGGAATGGAAATGGGAAATGGAAACAAGAAGTGCTCAAAAACCTAATACAGAGGCTCAGAGTCTGCAGACTAGATACTTTATGAGAAGAGTGATGTTGTGAAAGGATCTGAAAAGAGAAGGAGTGGGAATGAGAGTATGATTTGACCCAAGGACACAATAATTCTCCACAGGAAATAGCTTTTGGACAAGCCTGCAGGAACTCTCCCTCATCTACCAGCACCACACTAGCCATGGAAGCAACCAGTCCCTCAGTAAATCATGACAATGAAGCCAATGGAAGTTGCTGGAATAAGAACAGCAGAGAAAAGTCCCAATATTGATCTTGTATTGACTTTCATGGACCTAAGACAGAAGATACTTGGAAATCTTTGTAGCAAATTTACCACTCATCCTTGAAGCCACCATACCGAGATACACGATATGATTTTTTTTTTTTTTTAAGAAACTGTGTTGTAAATTATAACATTTCTGGCATCTCTTTCCAGCCTAAAAATGAGTGATCATATGTCTCCTGTGAATCTGGGATACTTTCACACCTTCCCTCACTTACCTCTACTTTCTAAATGGCTGCACTCTATTTCAGTTTGCTGATTAATACTGTCTATTTTCTTCACTTTGCCTGCACAAAAGCAGTGTAAATGTAACTCCATGCCAAGACATTTAAAGATACAGGAGCCATTTCAGAAAGAACCTTGCATATGTCTAAGAATGCTAATAACCCTGACTCAAAGTTTCACTGTTTTGCTGAACTGAGATGCTAAATGTAACCTCCAGAGGACTTCCTGTAAGATCACATATACCATTGCACTTCAGCATCTTACTAACTATGGGGAGCTAAGAGGTGCAAGAGTATGGTACAGTACTCCACACTTTTCCTTGTTAAAGAAGATACAGGTCTATGCACGATTCAGGCAAAGACTTCACAGAAATCAGAGCAAAAGTCACTGGCTCCTTCTGAGTGACCGTAAAAGGTATAAATAAAACGTGCCAGTTTGTATGTTTGTTTCCAGATTACAGCCTCAAGTTTTCAGAACCTTTTTTCCTAACTACTGAAGATTTTCAGATGGGTTTTCACAGCTCTGTTAATCATTGCTACAACTACTTTCCATGTAAGCTATTTCATCTGAATTTGTATCAAGTTGTGAGTCTCTGTAAAAGGGTATTCATGAATGTCTCTTTCTGAACACAGAAACCAAATAAAAGTTTCTAATTTCAGTAACAGTGAAGTTTTCGCAATGTAAGCCAACATGCTGAAGCATCAGAAGCTGATGATCAGTATATGTTGTAACTGTTCTATGTAAAAAAAATTAAACACTGCCATGATTCCGCATCCACAAGGATAGAAAAAGTATCATTTACTTGTCTTTACATGATGAAATATACATAAGCAAGGAACAGATTTATACCCTAGTTGTTCTCATAACCAATCCCAGTTATGATGTGTCTCTATTCACCCTAACAGAAACATCTGCCTAAGTGCCCTGGCTAAGGATAACCACTGCTATCTGACATTCCAATGGTTTACAGTGACAATGCAGTTACAGCTGCAAGTCTGCCACAAGCAAACAGCTGTATATTCTGGTGGATGTATCATAGCCATTCAGACTGCTGGGATTCTTCTTCCTATGCTTAGTAGAAGGCTAAGAGGGGTGTTCATCCAAAAGAACAAAGCTTCTGCTACATATCTTGTAAAATCTGATGTGTGTGTTTTGGTTGTTTGTTTTTACCAACTTGGCCTGAAGTTAACAAGCTAATGAATACTTCTGAATGACCTTCCTTATGCCTTAAGATGACATCTGACAGCAGAATACAAATGCAGAAATGCAGGAAAAAGCCCTTAGGAGAGAGAATCCAAATGGAAAAGCTCATCACTTTTGCAAAATGTTGCTTGCTTGTTCTAGTTGTCCCTCTGCAAGGCTCACCCCTCTTGGCTGCTTTCTGCACGTATTAGTGACCTTCAACCCTGACAAATATGTTGCCCTCATGCTTTTCTGATCTCCTAATCTCCCAGAAGGTGACACATTCTGAGATTAGAGTAAATACACCAGGATCCCAGTGGCAGCATAGTACAGATGCAGCTGTGGCGAATGCCAATTAAAACAGTAGCAGCATGTTACAGCTGTTTACAAGTACTTTTAATTAGCAAGTTTTAAACACTCTGTTATCAGGCTCCTCTTTGAAGTATGCAACCAAAATAGTTCTTGAGTTCATCATTCCCTAGTCTTTTGAGTAGCTTTCTGGTAGAGAACTACTGCATGAAAAGTTTTAGCTGAAAAGCTTTGCATGTATTTTGCTGAAAAGTTCCTCCTAAAGGACAGAAGAACTTTAGCTATGGAGGGAATTAGGGCACAGGAAACTGCCCAGATGAACTGTTAAATGCAATTTGTCCACAGTGCTCCTTGTAACATTTACCTGTAAGTATACAAGTTAACAGAACACAAGCAGGTGTTCTACAATCTACAATAAAATTCTGCAAATATCTACCCAAAGAGAATAAAAACTACGGTTGCTTGTTTAAGACCCATTTGCCACATCTTGGGCCAATTTTAGAAGCAGGGTGTCTTCACTCCTTCTTGACCCCCAGCAAGAGAAGATCCCCTTCTTAGGATCTGTTTTTATTGGGCAGGGAGGTATGCCTGAAGCCGGTGGAGACATGCTGGCTGCACCTATCCCAGGAAAATAAACACAGCCAGGGATGCTGCCAGGCCCAACCATCGATACCATCGCACTGGAAGAAGGGTCGCTGGCGTGCTAGGGCCCATGCCGTCCCAGGCAATTCCATCCCCACACAGGTGCAGGAGTCCACAGGGACCAGGAGTCATTCCCAAGGCTATGTGCGTGCAGCCACCCTCTTTGAGAGGGAGCAGGAAGGATGTGGTCAAACGGCAGCAGCTGGCCCTCAGGCTAAAGAACAGACCTTGGCACTGGCTTATAATAATTCTAATAAACACAGCAATTAGGGCCAGCTTTATCTCGATTGCTTGAACAATGCAGATAGTTGCAGCTCCAGCACAGCCTGGGGACCTGAGCAAATCTTCATGGGCTCCAACAGACCTGCACTGCTCAGGGGGTTATCTATGCTGCTACATTTTCACTCAGGTTTTTATCTAAACTAAGGTCTTATCCCTTGCCCACCAGTGGAGTCTCCATAATACGCATACCAAGGGAGGCAGGAACAGCCTTGGATGCCAGTGCAGAGCAGAATGGCCATCCATGTACCCAAACACCTGAATTCATACAAACCTTAATCATCATAAAGAAAGGGAATGAATGCTCAAAACTGAGTTTCATGCAATGGCCCAGTCCTGCAGGGACCTCCTGCAGGTCCATGGATGACCAAGGGTATTTGACATCAGGCAGGATCATACAGGTGTAGTCCAAAACACAACTGCTTCTCAAGGCATGCAGCCACTTGACAACTTGCTGGTGCTCAGCTGATTTCCAAGGGCACTCACTACAACAGCAGCACAATCTCCTATGTTACTAATACCAAAGAAATTCAGGCTTATTGCCTGAACAGTCATACTGCAACTAGGAAATCATGTTTCATATTTCAAAAGGTAACTTAGAAATTACAATATGGAGCGCTTGACATCTTAAGAGATCTATACATCATTTTGACACATATAAACAGAAAATGAGACCATACTGCTTAATGTCAAGCAGCTTTTTAGCTTGTTTTAAATGTGGCAACATTTACAATGTAAAGACACACTTTATTTAGGTCTGGATGGGTCATTTTTCTCTCTCTGTTTTGGGTTGTTGTTTTTTTTTCTTTTCCTGGCAGCAGAAGTTCTTTTTTCTCTTCACCAAAAAAAAATCTATCTCAAGCAGCTCCTAAACATTTGTGCTTAAAACGTTTTGATCTCTCTAGAAAAAAATATAATCAATTCTAAAGGCTTTGTAGTTTTCGTTAGCTATTAATAGAGCTATGGAAATTTTCCAGCAGCTACTTTAGTTTCCACGAAGCAAGGACTCTCAGTAACCCTCCTCACCAAGACACTCACATCAGTGCAGGGAGAAGCAAGTACATTGGTTTTGTGATTAAGAACCAGCAGGTTTACTCTCCATTTATTCCAACCACCCTATTAGTGCAGCTAAGACATCTGCATAACATTTCATTTCACTGTGGTACATGTGAGCTAAATAACGCATATGTTAAAACCTGGGCTTTCAGTGGCTTTTAATAGCAAGGAAAAATAAACTCCTGAAGTATTACAGATACATAATCTCTGTCTTGGCTTCATCATCCCATGTTATTTAAAGAAAATCAGTGGCTTTCCACTGACAAAACCCGTGCAAAAGAATATTGCATTAAGCTCATTTTATCTAGTTAATGGTCTTTTAGTTAAAATACTAGGACTCCATCTCATCGCATATTAACAGGGTAACCAAGACTTTTCATTTTAATGCGTCTCAGTCCCTGCCCTCTAACAGAGACTCCACACTGTATCCATTCCTCTAACCTTTCTGCTTGCTCTGTTCAGGCTGGGAGCCGGGAATGGCTTTTTGTGCATAGGGTATTTGGTGCATACAGCACTTGGTGCATACAGTGCTTGCATCAATCATGCATCTCACAACCATGTGTAAATAACTTTATGGCAGAAGTAGCACAACATGAATGGTGTCACTGAGCCAAACCAACCACTGCTTCTTGTAATGCCTTCTCCTGTCCCCTTCTGGCATGCTCAGATATATAAACAGATGCATTTATCAGATGCTTATGTCTTTATTGTATGAATACCATTTTTAACAGATTGTTCTGTCACTGTTCCACCCATTTGTTGCTGTCTGTAAAGGGGCTGCACTTCAGAAACTTTTATTCCAGGTGCCTTTCAATGGGTTGTTTGTCCTGAAAAAAAGTTAAGATGACTTTTAAGCAACTACTGATGTAAAACGCTGTTTCAAATTTGTAATGGGAGAAACTTTGGGGGAGTATTTTGCTCTGCTGTTCTTCTGATAAATCTTTTGTGCAACTTAGCCTTTCTCCAAATGTCACAGTTAGGAAAATAAATAGCCTGAAATTATAAAATAAATAAATAAATGTAGACATTATTTCTGGGTCGCAAATCTGTGGCTCCTGTAGACAGGGGGACACATTACCAAGGAAGGCTGACCCTTCACCACAAATACCCCATTTAGTAGAAGATAGTTATGAAATTTCCCCTCAGCAGGCAGATGACTGTGGCGATGGAAAAGCCATGCTGTCCAACGGGCTTCACAAGGAAGTACATGTTCATCACTCCATCTTGTCATCCAATCAAAATTTAGAAGATGCCTCCTGCAGAAACATTTGTTCTTGCAGCCTGTTCAGATTACTTTAGCATTCCAATAAATACATCTTAAAAACCTTCACTACCCTGACTGTGGTCAGGGATTGAACCTCACTCCCATTACACCCAGTGAGATGATTGTGATCCTCTCTACAGCCCCTGGCCTGAGATCTCCTCTGGAACTGGGTGCTTAGAGGATTCTGCATGTTTCACACTGATGAAGAAGAGTTAACAAACGTTGATGTGCACATATCTGGTACTCAAATCCACGCCTGAGGTCCTCATCCTACTTCCTAGCCAAGGTCTGCAAAGAGGGCAGCAAGGGCTGTGCAGGACAGGCAGAGGGAGCTGGTGCCACCTGCCTCCTGCACCCTGTCCCTGCGGGCCCTAGGCTGTCTGGGACATACACAGGGGAATGGGACAGTGGCGAGGATGGGAAAAGGAAAACAGAAGGAGACGGAGAGGGAGAATGAGAAGGAAAAGGAAGAGGGATAGCGAGAGACAGAGGGAAAGGGAAGGAGAAAGGCAAAAGGGGAAAGGGAAAAGGAAAAGGGGAAAGTGAAAGGAGAAAAGGTAAAAGGAAAGGGGAAAAAGGAGAAAAGGAAAACAGAATGGAAAAAAACGAAAAGGGAGTGGAAAAGGGGAAAAGAGAAAAGAGAAAGGGAAAAGGGAATGGGAATTAGGAAAATGAAAAGGGAGAAAGGAATGGGAATGGGAAAGGGGTATACAGCAGACGAAGTGGCCCCCATGGAAAAGCAGCCCAGGGTGACGCTGGCTGTGCCAGCGAGGAATGAGGCTCGGCGCGGCCCCCCCCTGCCCGCCTGCCAGACCCCACAGCAGGCAGCAGCCCCCACGGCGGTCACCACGAGCTGAGGGAGCTGCTCGCGTTTCCCGGGAGAGAGGGACGTGTGAGTGCACTGCCATAATCACACACATACACACACCGGGCGGGGGGGGGGGGGGGGGAGTATGGAAACAAACCCCCAGCCAGGTTACGACTTTTGGGTCAGCTCTGCCGCCGGACCGGCTGTGCACGGCGCCGCTCCCTCAGTTCCCGCAGCTCGGCGCTGTACCGGCGCGGCGCTCTCCGCAGCGAGCTGCTCTCCTGCGTGTCTCCCTGCTTCATCCCAGACCTCAGCGCCAAACTCCCAAGAAACACCCAAAAGCAAAATATGTATTATAAAATAAATAAATAATTTTTTAAAAGGCAGCATCGGCGCACGGCCCGGTCTGCGCCGCGTTAATTTCATAGCACCGGCGACATGAGGACCTCATACCTCCGGACAACTGGGTGAGTCATAAATACACGGCGCAGGGCTGAAAGCCGAGACTGTTTACAGCGGCTTCACAGCAGCCTCCGCCGGGTCAAATCGCCGCCCCCCGCGCAGGGGTCGTGGTGCGCGGAGGGGATCCGCGGCGGCACCTGCGGCCGGCGAGAGGCCAGGGGCAGGGGCGACCGGAGGCCTCCCCTCCGCCGTCCGCCCGTCGGTCAGCCTGTCCGCCCGTCCGTGAGCGGCGGAGCGGCGGTGGGGAGGGAGGGGTGTTGGGTTACCCCGGCCCTGCCCCGCCGCCGCCGCGGGGCCAGCGGGTGCCGCGGGGCTGCGCCGGCGGACGCGCAGCTCACGGTATGTCGGGCCGGTGACTTCAGCCGGGAGATATTTGGAGGCTCCGCGGGGTCCGGTGCGGGGGGCCAGCGTGTGTTTGGGTCTGAAAGCGAATCAGCGGAGGGAGCGTCACTGCCAAAGGGCCCTATAAATCCATCTGCAGCGCCGAGTCGCCCTGGCAAAGCCCCCGCGCCCGTGCGTCCGGGTCCGCGCTCCCCTCCGCCCGCGGGACCGGTGTCCCCCGCGCCTCGCCCAGCCCCGCTCCCCACCACCGAACCCGCCGGCGCCCGGGGAGCCTGGCCGGAGCAGCCGAGCAGGCGCTCCCCGGCACCGGCCCGGCGTCCCGCCGCGCTTCCCACTTGGATCTAAGCTTTCGCTGCGACGGGACCCCTTATTCGGAGAAGGAAGCCTCGCCGTCGCCGCCGCTGCTGCTGCTACGAGCTCTACAAATCCCAGCGCCGGCCTCTGATTCTCCCACCAGACTGTGGGGGGTGGTTAGATATTTTTTTCCCCTCCTTAGATGAGGTGGGGTTTTTCGTGATTTGTGGGGTTTTTTTGTGTTCTCTTTGGGGGTATTTTTTTCCCTCTTTTTTTTCTCCTTCCCGCCGTTGCGTGCGTGTCCGAGCGGTGTGCGGCTCCCCGCGGTGCTGGACCAGCTGGCGTTACAGGAGCCCTGATGTCTTCATCTGACTCCCCGCAGTTGTTGATGGAGTGTCTTTCTCAGATTTCCAGGCAGGGTCCCAGGAGCAGCACCCACAGCCAGATCCCGCTGCCAGGCGGCGCTCCCCGCGGCTCGGGCCGCTCCCGCCGCTGCTGAGCGCGGTTCTGGGGCCGGAGCGGGCAGAGATCGGCGCGGAGCCGCTCCTGCCGTGGCCACAGCACCTGCGGCGGCGGGGAGGGCGCGGGGCTTGTGCTGGCGGCTGCCCTTTTCCCCCATCCACATTTGCGACCTTGCCCTCCTCCTCCATACTGACACCCCCCACCACCCCCAAACCCTCCGCACAAAGAGGGTCCCGGCGCTCGGCCCCCGACCTGGCCCACATGCACCACCCGTCCGGTCGCTTGGCTCCCCGGCGTTAATGTCCATCTCGGGTCCGACGAGACCAGCTCAGAGGTGAGGGCGAGGAGGGGGCCGCGGAGGGGCGGGCGGGCTGGGGCACTGGGCACCCACCGGGGCACAGGGCACCCCCGGGCGCGCCGAGGTGCGAGGACAGAGACCGGCGGGGACCCGGGCGGCAGCTGCGCTCCGAGCGTTGCCCGGGACCCGGACACTGCTCCGTAACACCGGCAGGGCTGGACTGAACCGGGCCGGGCTGAACCGGGCTGGGGCCAGCTGCCATCCCCGGTGGGGGGCATCGGGTGGCGGACTGCGGGCGGGGCGACCGCGGGGCGAGGAAATGAGAGAAATGGAAGAAGAAGGGGGGAGAGAGAAGGAGAAAGGAAAAGGGAAAATAGAGGAACGGAGAAAGAAAGAAAAGTAGGGAAGAAGGAAACGAAGAGGAGGGGGAAACAAGAAAGAGGGACTCGAGGTGGAAAGGGAAAGGAGAGGGAAATGAAAGGAAATGGAGATGGAAACAAAGAGGAAAAGGAAAGGGAAACACAAAATTGAAAGAATAAGGGAACAAGGGGAAAGGGAAATGGGAAGAGTAGGGGAAAAGGAAAGAAAGGGAAAGGGGAAAGGAAGGGAAAAGGGAAGAAGGTAGGGGAAAAAGGGTGACAAATGAGGATGAAAGAGGAAAAAGGAAATGAGAGAAAAATAAAAAAAATAGGAAAGGAAAAAGAACTGGGAAGGGGATGGGAAAGGGGAAAGAGCTAAAAATAAATGACAAAAGGGAAAAGGAAAGAGAAAAAAAAAAAAGAAGAAAAAAGGAAAGGGAGAGGAGGAAGAAGAGAGGGAAAAGGAAAGGCAGGTTTGCCTGTAGCACAACAAATCTGTGCAGGTCTGCACCCCTGATCAGCCCGGTCCACCCTGGCCCTGCCCGGGTGCTGGAGGAGTCAAGCACAAGGTGACCTGGCTGCTAGCACAGGGACATGGTTACACCCCCACGTCCCTGGGCACAGGCTGCCGCGGCCTGCCTGCCCGCATCCCCCAGAGCAGCTAGCCTGGGTGTGGAGGAGATGGAAGCTACCCTGGCCTTCCTCTCCCACACCTCTCACCTCCCTTGCTCTGGAAGGCAATGAGGTGGGAGGCTGGCCAGGGTGGATCTGGCTGATCTGGGGTGCAAGGCTGCCCAGCTTTGTCCTGGGACTGGCAGGCAGGGAGCAGGACTTGGGAGCACAGCAGTTGAGGATTAACCCTGCCCCTCTTTTCTGCCAGGGGCCCGTGTTGGAAGGAGATCTAAGATGAAGTTATGGGATGTTGTGGCTGTCTGTGTGGTGCTGCTCAACACGGTCTCCACCTCGCCCCTGCCCACTGGTAAGACGCCTCTCAAGGGGCCCCCTTCAGTGGTAGAGGGGCCTGAAGACGATCTCTCCCCCATCAGCCTGCTGCCTCCCTATGCTGTGCGCAGTGACTGTAAGAAACATTTCCCTTTGTAGCCACTCTGTCTTGCTAAAACTGCTCCCCTTTATTCAGGCATCAGAGTGAGGAAAGGAGCCCCCCCATGTTTTCTGCCTCCATTTCTTCCCCAGGCAGTGTCACTGGCTCTGGTCTGGCTCCAGCAGCTCTAAACCAAGTCATCCTTCAATGATCAGGATTGGCAATTGTCCCACCACCAGGACTATCTTCCTGACAGTCATAAGATTACTTTGGTTGAAAAACCTGGAGAGAAGGTAAAGTTAGCTGAGTGCGGAGGAGCTGAGAGGAGGATCAGGTGCATGCAGATCGCAGTGCAGGCACTGAAACTCCTTCCCCGATGCTTCAAACCTGCCAATGAAATTATTCACTGCCTGTAGTGGGCGCAAGTCCTGATGAAGATTGGGCTCCATGGTGGGAGGCGCCGTACACATCCCGAAGTGCTGCTGCGTTTCATTAAATCCTCCTTGGATCCTGATCCCAAAATTAGTGTGTCCACATGGAAATTTACAGAAGAGTAGCAGTGGCAGGGTTAGGAACTTGATGCAGAGCAATCCACATGAACTGGCTCACAGTAAGACAGCTTACAATCCAAATGACAGATAATAATAATACCTTGCTAATAATAGGTCTCCTACAATAGCAGATACAGTTTTTTCACAGTGGTATGTGAGTGTATGCTAACTCTGGTGGCTTTTTAAAGTGAAAGTTAATCTGACTCAGAAGTGGTAAAATACTCACATGAATCGTGAAGATGTTCACTTAGTAAAGGCCAGGCATAGCTTGGAGGTTGCTCCCTTGCCCTTGCTCAGCTCTCTCTGTTTAGGTCATTGCAGGATGCAGACAGTGTTCGGTAACTGGGACTCATTTTTATCTCCTTATCTGGAGGCATGTCCTTCCCCTGCGCCTGCCCCAGCTCCAGCCATGGACAGCCCTGTTCTCTTCCCTCTGGGATAGCCAGGCTAACACAGCATGGAGGCACTGAACAGGGAATTGTGTGCCATGACTCCTCTTTTATCCCCTCCCCAATACCCATCTTCCTTTCTGCACACGCATCTGTGTCCTTTCCTCTTGAATCTTCTTTCTTTTTCTTGCTTGTGTTTCCATGCTGGAATCTTGTTGAGGCTGCTGCCCCTGCACGTCCAAGCCCGGGCTTCTGCTGCTTGCAGACTGGCAGCCCCTGACATCCTTTCATCCCCTCCATTGGAGAGGATGAATTGGACCAAAAGTGAGGAGATTGGCCAAAAGTGCTTCCTCCCAGGGCTCCAGCCTGCGAGGGCTGCGGGGGCATCACATATGTTGATCTTCTCTGTGGGAAGCTGTGTGGTGGGATAAGTACTGTCCTACAAGAGACAGTGATCAGCATTCCAGGTCATGGTCTGGTCCACCTGCACAGCTGGTCCCCTTCTGCAGTGCGGTAGCAAGAAGAGCATTAGGGGGGAAGTGGCACCAGTCAGTTTGTAGCTCTAGTAGAGCTACACAGTGGGAGAGCATTAATGCTCCATCTTCTCAGGGTCATAGTATTTGTACTATGCCTGCTTTTATCTTGAAACTTCTGGGAATACAGTTCTTGGTGTGACAGTTTGTCCACAGCAGGTCAAGGGGACAGGCTGCCGTAGCAGTTTTCTGTTCCGAGTGTCCAAAACTTCTCTATATAGCCTCTTTTTTTTTTTCTTATGAATTGGGTACCCAATTCATAGTTATTCATAGTGGGAAGAAAGACAACCTGTGTTTTACCTGAGCTAAAATAATATCAACAGACATCCTCTTCCACATATGTCTGTTTCCAGGGTGCGGACATAGGCTTTGCCAAGAAGAGCTGGGTCCAGAGTTATCACCCAGGACAGTCATTTGAGAAAGGGCTGATAGTTTGGTCTCAGTCTCTTAATTCTACAGGCTACAAACAGATGGGCCTGGCTGCAAGGGGAAAGTAAGCAGTGCTGCTCTTCAGAACAGAGATTGGGAAAAATCCAGGGAGTTTCTCTGGTCTTTGCACAGTTTACACAGCACTCATAGCCAAAAGTCAGAAACTCTTCTCTCCACTACATTGCCAAGTCAGAAGAGTCAGGGGAGACCTGCAGAAAAGTGGCTGTAAGAATGCAGCAAAATACTTTGATCCACTTTTATACTGTTTTTAGTTGATTTTGGAGAGCTGTCTGCATACAAAGCCCATGAAGTTGATTCTACCCAGGCACATCACTGCTTTCCTGCTGCAGCAGCATTTTGGTTAAGTCATCACCATCACTGTCTCTGACATATTTGTTTCTCTCTGCTTACCATGTGATGGCACATGCTCTTCAGCACACGAAAGATGTGTAATGGTCTACAGAGGAGGAGTCACATCTATACCATGTAGACTTCTCTGTCCTCTACAAGGTTTCTCTTAGAAGCATAGGGCAGTATGCCACAAGCATGCAGGCACGCTTGCAGCTCCCTCTTTTGTCGGTGGACCTGCCGTGTATTAATATCTCTGCAGATACTTTTGGTCAGTTGCTTTGCTGAGTGCCTTTGAAGGAGACAGCTCACACAGCAGTGGAGCACTGTCAGTGCCCATGTTGGCGCAGGGCAGTGTGTAGGTGCGAAGCAGAACTGGGTGCTGTGTCTGATCAAAAAGGAGTGCACTGCTCTTCCCTAAAGTGATCCCCATGCAGGCTGGGTGGGGAGTAGTGGTTGTGCTCCAACAGGTTCGTTGCTCTTACTCCAGAGAGGTCAGGTCTTCCATACACCGTGTGCAGCAGGGGTTATTAGGGTTGTGAGATCAAGTCCTGCTCCTAAGGGCAGGCCATATACCTTGCTGAAGCACAGATCTGTTTTCCCAGGCCCTTGACACCTTTTTGTGTTCTAATTTGATGGGACTGCTTTCTCTGCTAAGTGCTCTGAGGTCACCTGATGCTACCTCATCCCTTTCATATTGGCTTGAAACCTTCCTTCGTTCCAGCCTACAGGCAATGTCCTAACCTCTCAGGCTTATCATGTGCAATGTGCTGACCTTTGCTGTTCAGGGCAGTAATCAGAGATGGCAGAGGGGGTGCTGGCAATTGCAGTCTTCTGCATTTTTTAGTGGACTGGAGGCTGGAATGAGACTAGCTTCCATAAATACAATGCATTTAAGATTAATCCAGTGTTCATAGGTGTTTTAGACATCAGTGGTCACGAGATAGCTTATTTCACACAAAGAAGAGCAGCCCTAGAGTTTGTAAGGTTAGAAAATCCATTCTTTGTTTCTCTCATACTACAGAACTGCTGGGGGAATGATACAATTAGCTTAAACAGTAACTGCAAACAGAACAAATATAAACTACATTATTATAAACTAAAAGTTCAGTCAGCAGCTTCAGAAGAAGGACAGTGCAGAGGGAGCCAAACACTTGGTTTGACTTATGCACAGTTCCCAGCAAATACATTTTGTAACTGCTTGCTGCTGTACAGCCATATTCAACATGTATGTAAGGGCTGGAGCCTAAGTTCCAGTATATGATGTATAATCTCTTGATCAAATGGCCATCTTTAGTGGTAAGCATGTAGAATTAAATGAAAAATCTCACCGTGTCATTTTCCCTCCTCATAGAAGGAAAAGGTGGTTTTTTACCTTATAACATCTGAGTTGAAGTTTAGCATGTTTGTTATGCTGTAACACACCGTAGTATACGTGTGTTAAACAGCTCTGTTAAAAAATTTTCATACTCATGCTAAGGGTTGTTTACTGTTGAGTTACTTTGTTTAGCTGCAACATTATCCAACTAATATGGAAAGTATCTAGAATAAACAGTGATATTGTAGGGCAAACCCAGTATTAAATTAGATTTCCAACTGAATGCCTTTCGTTTTCTACAATATTGATTAGCTACATTCAGTCTTATGAACCGGAACTCTGATGTTCCTGTCAGTCTTTCCTGCGCAACACACATACGGCGTGGCATATGTGCTCTAGTCAAAGACTACAGAGCTACAGAGGTAACCTGTCCATGCACAGTAAATCCAGTGTCTTGCAGAGGTGTCAGCAGGTGCCACATTGCATCATTTGCTCTGTGTGTATCCAGTACAGCTGGTGCATCTAGGTGGTGCCTGACCTAGTGTGCCTGTGTCCCTGGGCCAGCGTAAGTGTAGTGAAGTTTGTTTGTATGGGCATGCCTAGGTTATCTTGGCATTTAGAAATCTTAAGCATTCAAGTTTGTCCATTTATGGCCAAAATTCTAGAAACAGAAAAAAAAAAAAAAAACCATCTGGTTAGATCCAGATGCGTGTAGCTGATTTCCCCACAGTCTCAAGTATAATCACTGAATATGCATAAAAATTCTTCATTGTGAGGCACTGGAACAGGTTTCCTCAAGAAGTTATGGATGTCCCATTCCTGGAAGCATTCAAGACCTGTTTGAATGCGGCTTTGAGCAACTTGGTCTAGTGGAATGAATCCATGCCCATGGCAGGAGGGTTGGAACTAGATGAGCTTTAAGGTCCCTTCCAACCCAAACATTCTGTGATTCTATGAATCTATGAATATGCTCCTATGAAAGGTATTCTGGGATTGAAGGAGGAGAGAACTGACATGTAAGAGAATATGTTTTGGATTTTTCTGGGGGGGAGGGGGGTTGTTTTGTTTCATTTTTCTTCATTATAAGAGTTACCCTTTGTTTAAAGTTTTATGTCTTTGCTGTCTTTCAATTCAGGATCCCTTAAAATTTGTCAATGGAAGTGTAGATTCTTTTAGATATTTTGCAGGTGTGGGTTGCTAGATAACATACCTAAACATGATTTTCTTGGTCACCTTTCATAAGCCTCTTCAATGTATTTTAGAAATCCCCATGTTCAGGGTCTGCAAATGACAAGCTGCGAAACCCTTCTGGAAAGGCTGAAGAATCCAGCTGTGTGGTGACTATTGATGAATTGACAGGGGAGGCATTATTCGTACTCTATGAAAGGATCCTCAGACTGATAGGTTGTAATGTCTTTGCACATTATACTGTTCCTGATTAGAACTGCATAAAGTAGCCCTTAAATATTTAGTTACAGAGTCTGAGAGAAGCCATTGGGGTCATCAGGTCCCATCCCCCACAGCTACAGATGATGAGGGTTGGAAATCAGACACAAAATATACATTAGAGTATGTCTGGTTTTAAGATCAAGGACAGAGAATTATTTGAAGCATTTCAAATATCAACATTCTTTTTAAGGAGTAATGCCACAGTGTATGACTTAGCAGATATTTAGGCTGTATGTATTGCTACAGTGCTCAAACTGAAACCTGCAGGTACACTACTTTGAAATCAGTGGGACTTGTACTCATGCTTTAATCATTATTGAACAGGAATAGTCTTCAAAAGAAGCAAACACTGAAATGAAAATAGTTGTTTTCCTGTGTCGGGGCCAAGCAGTGTTAAAGCAGTATGCCAAAACTCAGGTGACCATGCTTTTAGAGGAAAGCTGTTTGAATCCAGCTACAAGCTTTAACTAACAAGCTATATACAAACATCTGGACTACCTCTGCTCCTATCCCAAGCCTGGCAAAACCAGCTATTACTTGGGACGTTCATGACAGAGAGGAGTGGATCCAGTGTAGTGGCTAGGAAGGAGCTTGCTCTTCTGAGCGCACACCAGTGCTCTCTGGCAGGCCATGGTCTATGCATCCCAAGGTGAGATCTTCTGCAGCAGAGGACACAGCACCTGCCCTAGAGCTAACGACTGGTTATTATGATAACAGTTTCCAAACTGCAATAGTAAAACTTTTCCCATTGTGAACACATTGAAATGCAATTAGAGAAAGGCAACAGTGGAGGAACATGTATTATTTATAGGTCAGATCAAAATCTGACAGCAGCAGAGATGGCTACAGGAGGGATATCAGCTATGGTTTTGTTTGGACAGCTCTGCTTTACTGCTCCTAGGGAACAGACTGGGGTAAGGTCCCTTCCTGGTGCTTCACTGTCTGTACTTGTTCCTTAGGAGCAGCCTCAAAACCCAATAGGAGATGCAGTGTAAGAGAGCAGGCAGCCTTGGAACAGTTGCTGTTACTTACTTAGGAATGCTGTTCCCATTCCGTGAGCTGGCACTAAAGTGGGGCTGGGTGAGCAATGTGGGGTTTTACTCATGTCGTGGGAGGGCTGGTCTGGGTGACTTCTGCATCAGGCATGCTAAAGAGAATTTATTCTTATTATCAACAGTATTTCCTCCATTGAAGTCTCACTGCTGCACCTGTTAGCTGGCTGCATGTGTGCTTTCTGATAGAGACCACAGGCTTTGGGCCCCACTCATGCATATTCATTTTAGACTCTTGCAGGGTTCATACAGAACCAAATATTAAGCATAAACCCAGGGTTTACTAGGAAGCTGGATATTTATTCAGCATGGTATGGATTTGGAGGGGTACAAGACCTTGGTGAGGAGACGACAGGTACGTGCCTTGCCCAGGTTTGGCTCCAGCTCCATCAATAGCTTCAGGGAGGGCACTGTCACTTTTTTCACTTTTTACACTCCATGCCATAACTTCCTCAGATGCAGAGACTGCTTTGTGGGCGATCCAGTACCCACTCAGCCCTCTAAGATAAGGCTGTAGTGTGGTCTGGCTGCTGCTGTTGAAAAAGGTGTCTGCTACTGTTGAAAAGCTGACTGCTCCTCAGTGATTGAGAGACGTTTTTTCACAGCTCTGTACCAGAGGCAAGACCACATTCTCCTGTAGCGCTTTTGCTGCATGACTGCTAGATGAGGCACTCCTCTGCCCACATCAGAGAGGCCTGGCAGCAGTGCCAGCCCAAAATCAGGCAGAACATTGTGAACAGCCCCACCTAGACAAGGTGAAGAACAAGAAACTCCTGTTGACAGGTCAGCTTGCAAGGCAGTTTCCTTTACTTCACCCAGTTCTTTTGAGCTTGCTGTTTCCCCATGCTGTCAGGGAGTTCTCCCAGCTGGCAGCAATTGGATGATCCTGTTGTTTCTCCCCTTTCTTGTCCTGGTGGGAACCAGTGTTCCATACCTCTGAGAAGGCAGGCAAAGGATGCAAGGGAGGCACTGCCAAGAAAGTCACTGTGAAAATACAAAGTACTCTGCAGATTTGCCTTTATGACCAACACATAGGAAGCAACAGAGTTAGCTAGTGAGGTACAAATAAAAAATTTGGCTGCTCCATCATGAGCAAACACACAAGGAAGGTTAACTCTCTGCCTTTTTCCAGTGCTGTCTTACCATACCTGACTGGTGTGAGTGGCCCTGAAGTCATCCTCCAGGTTACTTAGCACTTTACCTTGATGAGAGACAAGTGACACTGGTGAGAGGCTTCATTTCTCAGGGCTGCCTGCATTGGAGTGGAGGGCACAGTGTGTCTTGGGAGCTGGCAAGATAGGGAGTGAAGCAGTGAACCAGAACTGTATTAAACATTTAGAGATGAGCTGACCCTGGTGTGTTTGATGCTCCATTTCCTAATGGACACAACCGACTGGTTTCCATTTCACTCTTAGCCCCACAGATTTTCATGCAAGGCATGAAAGCAAAGTCATGCCTCAGAGAGGTGATGTTTTCATTGTTTAAATCCTGAAAACCTTTCAGCGTAACTATTTTTAACACCTGCTACTGCTCAGATGTGTGCATGATAGGCTTTGGTTTTAATGAAAAACATTTAGGTTTCAATAAAATAAATGCTTTATCCCCACCACAGTTGGTGTTTTTTTACTTTGCAAAACAGAATGATCATCACATCAGTAATTTTAACCTAAGGCTGGAATTCCACGAACAGGTTACTCCGAGGCTAACATACATCTTTGTGATGTGAGATGGAGGATAATGTATAAATGGTATACCAAAGTGATTTTCATAAGCAACAAAAAAATGAGGATGATTTGTTGCAGTCACTGTTAGAGGCACATTAATTGTCTATTTCTGACTAGAAATTATCTAAGAAGAAACATCTTTGTGAGCATAACTTTGGAGGAAACTTAAAAAATACCAAGAAAAGAAAGGAAAGGAAAATATTTTAGTTATGAAGGGTGCAGAGTAAAGTACCAGAACTGTTTTTGAAAAAAGGCCATTTGATCCTAACACAGATCTGGATCTGAATTTTCTAAATAATGCTTACCATTATAATGAGCTGGATTAACCCACTTGAACTTTTAAGTCGTACTTTAAACCAGTCTCCTGCTGTCTGACCTTCTCTACATGAAAGACAGCTGTGCTTAAGTGAAATATCCTTGTAATTTTATTAAATGTTTGGCCTGATGTTTTGATGTAGTAGCTACGTGCTGCCACAAATGCATGCATAAAAGCTATAATGCAGAACAAAAATCTAATAGTATCATTTTTAGTATGCCTTATGCGACCTCTATTACATCACAATTTGCCTCAGAACATGTGAAATATCAGATGATGCTGCAGTGATGTGATTATATTTTCCTGAGATCAGTATGGAAACCTATTCTATAAAGCACAGTTTCAAATAACTTAAACGTCATGTTTTATGAGATTTATAATTTTTTTTAAAAAAGGAAAACCCACTAAAAAATATTATTTTGTAATTAATAGAATTTAAGCTTTTCCTGTGAGCCAGCATAGACAGCATGGTCAGAAGAGGCTGTAGTTAGCCTTTTAAGTCCATAACCAGGGACCAAATGAGTAACTGGATTTTTTTCTCAGAAGCTGAAGATCCATGGGTTCCCACTGAAATCAGTGTGTGGTCAGGTACAGACTGGAGGTTTCTTGCTCTGCCGTGCTGGGTTACTGTCACTGTGGGGAATATTTGGCTTTAAAATAAATCTGTTGCTAGTGAAATCAAAGGAATAGTTTTACAAAATGTAATTGTGATCACATTGGAACAGACATGAATAAATTGTCCATTTTTCCTTAATGGAGACTGTTTTCTTGAGAATTTGATGAGTTTGGTTTGGATATTCACTTAGATCTATTTTATGTAGAAGTCTATCTGAACACTCTGTAATTTATTCTTCTAAAAAGCACAGGCATCAGATCACAGTCCTGCTGGCGTGTGGTGCTTTTAATTAATTGGAAATGCAAGGGCAGGCTCAGGGGGGGTCGCAGTGGGGAAGATGCTGGGAGGAAGGCATGCTTTCTTGCGTTCCCATAGCAGAGCTCCGGAGCTTTATGTGGGAGCAGAGGCTGATGGGGAGCGCCATGGGTATTTGGCTTCAGGATCCTGCACCTGTACTGCCAGCTCTTGTAGTGCCAGGGGACACAACTGTGCTTGGGGACCACAGGTCAAAGCCTCAGGTTCCGGAGAGCATCTGTGAGGCGTTCAAGAGGGACATTCCTAGCCTGAGAGGATGTGTCAAATTGATGATCTGAGTGTGCCCTAAAGGTTCAGAAAGGAAGCAAACAGCTTGCAAACAGTAAGCAGAAGATACAAATGTGGGATTTTTATTTTTTTTTTAATTAGTATTTTAAATGAGTATCATGTCTTCTTCTTCTATTTGACTCCTGGAGTTCCGGACATTTGGTGGTCACCAACTCTGCCCCCAGCCTGATCACTCTTCTGGATTCCCATGTGCACCAGTCCTGTGATGTTTCATTCTTTCTTTCTTTGCTTTTTTATTTGTTTTCTGGTCATTTGAGAAGCTCCTGTCAGATCAGGAGCCCTGGTTCAGATGGACATGGGAGGCAGAGAATCTGCCCAGAGCCAGACTGCCACTTGGGCTGCCGTCCATACCCCCCACTCTTGATACACCAGTGCTTGAGAGCAGACTCATCCTTTGGTTGCCATCAGAGGAAAACGCTCTGCCTGTTTCTGGCTGGGTGGCCAGGTCCTTGGCACAGCACTGGAAGAAGGAGCATGGAAGGAAGCTGTAGGAGAGCAAGATGAGTGGGAGCAGAACACAAAGTGCTGGCCACAGCTCCCGCAGGCACCACTGACTGCCCCACACTCTTGCCAGCCGGGTGCTAGGCAGAGGTGATGCAAAATGAGTGCACGTGCCCACACACAGACTGCCTTCAAGAGACCTCCCTAGCGAGCTGGATGGTCAGGAAACAGCTTTCAGAAATGTCACATGAAACCCAAAGAAAACCTCATGACTTTGCACCAGTCTTGTGAGTGTTCATGGCACTGCTGCCTAAGTGGTGGGGCTCAACCCATTGCACTGCCACGGTAGGGTCTGTGAGCCTTTTTCCCATGCTGTGAACAAGATACACTTAGGTCCCATGTTCCCTGATTTTAATTTCAAGTTCATGTGGTCCTTTCTCTTGGGAAGCACCTCCTTTGAGGTGTATTGTGTGAGCCAACCTTCACTAACCTAGTTAACTGAGTACATGCTGTTGTGGGCTATCCCATCCTGCTTTAACCTGTCCTGTCCCATTCTATCCTGTCCTAATCCGGATAGCTTTGGATTTTTAAATTTTAATTCCTTCACACACTGGAGCTGTGACCAGGGACTACTGCTCAGAGATCTTTACTGCTTTTATTGCCATAGTATCTGAACATTTTCTGCTGGCACTTTGTATAGTGTGACAGGTATCTGTCATGTGTTTGTTCTCTCAGCTTTTCCACCAGAAGGCAAGTGTTGTCAGTAAACTAGTTTGTTTTGAAAAAAATATGTGTGTGTATAATTAGATATATTTTCATGTGTGTATGTGTAAATACAACACATATATGCAGACGTGCAATCTGTGTATGTTATAGGAAGGGATAATAATATATGCTTTCCCTAGGGTGTGAAATCCCCACGAAAACTCTGTCTGCTGCTCAGTCAAGTCAGCACAGACAATATTAAAAAGGCAAAGCTGCCAGGCTGTTGACCTTCATTTGAGGATATACATGTTCTCTAAACAGTGTTGGAGACATAGGGGTAACTAATCACCCCTCAGTCAAGTGGCTTCATTCAGGTTACAAACTGGTACTTGATGCTAAGGCAGTCCCTATGTGTCCAGTGGTGTTCCCTGGCCATGCAGCTCAGCTCAGCACCCCCTTCACTCCCAGCAGCACTTTCCACAGTGCAGAGACCAGACAAGTTCTCGGCATGTGGTTGCTGTGGTGCAGAGAGGTCTTGGCATCCCTTGAGCACATCTACAAAGTGCCCATCAGGATGAGGTGGTCCTGCTGCCAGTCTTCTCCACCTTCCCTTCTGTCCATTAGCCTTTTATGGTCTTTAGTCCTTGGTCAATGTTTATTGCTTATTCATGTGTGATGTCTGGTGGTAGCTTCCTTAGCTCTAGTGCCTTGTTTCAGCCTGTCTGGACAAGGTGTTAATGCTGACATTTCTACTTGGTTGCCCTGGATCTTACTAGAGCAGTTTTTTACAGTATTTGTTTCCAGCTCTCAGGCTTTGCACCAATGGTTATTGGAAAGCTGAATATCCCTACTGAGTTGTGACTGGCACCTTAGCATAGGCTGCTAAATCAACTCTCACTTCATTCCTGCCTGTCAAGGTTCTCCTCAAACCCCTGTGAACCACTCCTAATCATGCTGATGATTATGCTTTGTTAAGCATCAGAAAATTAGCTCCAGGCCACATATGATCAGTATGAGCTCCATTGTTTGGGTCCATGTTTCAGTGGTTGCTGGGTCTAACTGCACTTGATGCAGTACTAAGAGCACAGGCCCATGCTGCCGGGTGTGCGTTGAAAGTTGGCTCTGTGGGATTGTTTAATAATTCAGAGTTGCGCCAGCCAGAGGCTGGCTGATAGCAGGGACTGGAGGTGTTCCTCAAATAGTGCTAACTTGTGGAAGCAAACTTGGGGTACATTGGCAGTCCAGTCGGAAGCTGCTGAAAGAGAATCATTGCATGACTAGTTTGGGGATCCACAGGCAGAGGGGTAGTTACTTACTTACAGCAACTTGCAAGGATCACTTTATAACCTTGTAATGCAGCTGGCATTGTATTCATGAGGTGTACCTACATATCTGGTAAAAACAGCATGTGTGGTTGTAGGTGAGCAGACACTGATCAGGATCAGGAGGTCCAGGACATTTTATCAAGTGGAGCTCTGTGCCCACTGTTCCCACAGGTTCCCTAATACAACCCATAAACTTTGTGTCTCCTCCAGTGATCTCCAAATATTGGGGATCACTGTAGAAGTCCTCTCAAGAGATTTGGATATCTGCTTGGGATATCTTCCAGTCTGCAGTTCACCGTGGAGAGAGAAAATTGGCATTCACTTTACTCGTAGTGCTGGCATCCCTCAGCAACCCCTCAGAGTGAGTCTCCCAAGTGGCCTAATGCTGCAACAGGAGATGAGCTGAGCAGGGATCTCCAGCTCCATTAGAGCTATCAGCCACACACAACTCATCCCAGGTTACATCTTACATCTTGGAGTGCTTCTTCCATGGTTTCTGTTCGAGCCCAGTGAAATCAGCAGGACCACTGATTCTGCCAGTTAACCCATTTTCTGGTTGCAGAGAGTCCATGTGTGTAGGTAAGGCTTCTCTAGTTGGATACACTGTTGGCTTGATTACTTGATTTGCTTTTTGCCCTAATGCTTCCACCTTCTGTAATGTTGATACCCCATGCCTGCATTAGCAGTGTGCATGGTTAGTCTTGCATATGCTACAGACCACAGAAACTTTTCTATGGTGTTTCCTCCAACTTAAATATCACAGGCCGCTTGCAGCAGCATTAGCTCCCTTGTTCAGGTTGGGGTAGTGATCCTGCATGAGCCAGGATAGGGGTCAGCGTGGGCTTTGAGAAGGGACACAGTCCACAACGTGGGCCTTTCCTCCTCTTTATCTACCCTCCAAGGCATACTTGGATTAGCTTGGGCAGGACAGTGCTTGAATCCTGTAACTGATTAATATTTAACCAGAGTAGACTCCTTCATATAGTACTATTACAGGGGTAGGTGATAGTTTTGTACCTGAATTGCAAGCAGTTTAAATATGATGTGACTAGTGGGTTTGTTATCTATTCAGGTAATGCACAGTTCTGTTTCTCCCTTCAAAGGTAGGGGACATTTATTCCCCTCATTGCACTGGCAGTGTACTGGGTTTGAGATAAGTATCAGAATCACAGAATCATAGAATAGTTTGGGTTGGAAGGGACCTTAAAGATCATCTATCTCCAGACCCCTTACTATAGGCAGGGACACCTTGCATTAGACCAGGTTACTCCAAGCCCCATCCAACCTGGCCTCGAACACTTGCAGGAATGGGGTATCTACAGCTTCTCTGGGCAATCTGTGCCAATGCCCCGCCACCTTCACAGTAAGGAATTTCTTCCTAATGTCTAATCTAAATCTCCCTTCTATCAGCTTACAGCCATTCTCCATTATCCTATCCCTACATGCCCTTGCAAAAAGTCCCTTTTCAGATTTCTCGTAGGCCCCTTTAGACAGTGGAAACTGCTGTGAGGTCTCCACGCAGCCTTCTCTTCTCCAGGCTGAACAACCACAGCTTTCTCAGCCTCTATTCACAGAGAAGTGCCCCAGCTCTCTGATCATCTCTGTGACCTCCTCTGGACTCTCTCCAAGTCCACATCCCTTTTGTGTTGGGGGCCCCAGAGCTGGATGCAGCACTGCAGGTAGGGTCTCATGAGAGCAGAGTGAAGGGGGAGAATCACCTCCCTTGATCTGCTGGCCACGCTTCTTGTGATGCAGCCCAATATGAGGCTCAAGGTTGTAGACAGGAATCTCCATGTATAGGTCGTCATGACAGTCTCCCATCCTCTTCCTGATGGTTGACCATTGCATGAATTCCGCTAAACACTAGTATGTTTCTCTCATGTTCGTAGTTCACTCTCTGTACCCAACCTGCCATTATGTTACAGTGTTGCTACAAGGGTTGGGCCAGGATTATATGACAGAGGTGTAGGCTGGGGTAGTCACAGTGGTGTGAGAAGGGTAATTTGAAGGTGAGAGTGGAAAATGGCACAGGTAGAGCTATCTCCTCAGAGCCACATTCTTCCCTTATCAGGTTACAAGCTAAGAAACCTAGTATTCTATACAAGAAACCTAGAAATCACCCAGTACCACAGCAACCAGTGCCCCCTGCCAAACCCCTCTCCATCCGTATCTCTGCCAGGGCCAAGCTTGTGCTACAGCAACGGTGACTATTGCCAGCTCCACGTGGGTCATCTTGTTTGCCTGTGTCTAGCAAGGTGTCTGCTCTTTTTTGCTTTTAAGAAATGTAGCCCACCCATCACCTCAACCTGCGCCTTGCTCAGTAGGGCAGTATTTGTATGGTGTAGGCAGACCAGCCTGACCTGCAACAGAGCTGGGTGATGCATCCAAGGGACACATCTACCCAAGTGACCCCCCTACAGTAGGGGTGGCTTGTAGTGTGTATTTTGATACCTGCTACACAGGTAATGAGGGGTGCAAGAAGGGTGCACTTACCATTGGTGTCATGGCTATATGGGGCTGCAGGGTCCTGCTTTGTTCAGGTCCCATATAGCTGTATAGATAGCAGTCATCCCTCCTTCTTGTCTTTTGACAGCCACTGGTCTGCAAAATTGGATGGATGTCTGTAAAACAAAGTGTAATTCATTTTTTGCAGTCCAAAACTGCAGTTTATAGGATCCTGCTTACCATTTGCCACCCTCATTATGTGAAGGTACAAGATTGCCTGCCTTCATTCTTCTTTTAACAGTCTATGCTATTTTGCTGGAGCCATCCTTGAAAACCTTGTACTTCTGATCCATCACTGTTTTGTCAAGGAGCAGGGGGCCTCTAGGATGTGGCTGCTTCAGGAAGGGGTCCATGTTCCTCCTTATGTGCAGATGCACAGTGTTTTAGCAGGTTTTTGCACTAACCGAGTTAAGATCCTACTGCCCCATCTCCTCTATGTTTGGTGCTTCTTTTGAAGATATGAAGGTGAACCTTTGCTAGGCAATGGGAAGCAACTGTGTCATTCTTCCTCTCTTCTGTTAATGCCTGTTAAAAGAGCCCATGCCACCAGGTGTGAGCTGGGTACCTGTGTTGCCTGGTCTCCCATCAGGGCTCCTGTACGTTAGTGCTCATTAGGGAAATGTGATGCTGAGCCTTTGCCTAAGGAGCTGTTCCTATCTCAGAACCTGAGCAGCTGAGAGCCTTTGTGGCTCAGCTGGAGGTACCGACCCCTGGCCAGATGCACTGCATTCGTTACCACGTTACCCAGTGTTTGTAGTTTCTGGGATATTTGTAGGGGTCCTTCTGGAGATGGAGCTCCCATACGTGCAGGGCTGGGTGCATGACACTGGTCTGTTACATGGGTGGCAACTTAGGAATTAAATGCAGAAAGAAGCATCCTCTTATGTCTTATTACAAAGGAAGTAAGTCCTCAAGTCTTGATTTTGGCACAATGAATGAGTAAAGAAAATCTCAATACTGCAAGGTAGTTTATGTGTTTAAAAGACAGTCATTAATAATACAACATAAGGACACCTTACATGTGCACTTCTGACAACCCGACTCTTCATTAAATCACTGTATTCACTAAAGTAGATCACGCTGAGGAGTTTGGTCAATGGGAAGTTTAAAGATTTCAAAACATGATTTTTTTTCCAAATCATGCTGAAAAGCTGGAATCTTAGAACATTTCAGAACACATTGAATTTCACCCTCCTTGAAGAGGTTCATTCTGCTAGTATCAAAACATTTCATTTACTTGAGTAATTTTTCACTCTTAGGGTATGTATCAAGTAGAAAATGAAACAGGTATTTTAACTTCATAAAAAGAAAACTCATTAATAACATTTCCTTTGAAAATTAACGTAATAATTCTATTCTGAACTATTTCTATTCAGTCTAATCAGCATCTTGTGCTACAAAATACTTCGACAAGAAAATTTCAAAAACCCTGATACTAACTATCCCCTAGAAGCAGTAAAAAAAGTAGGCATTCAGCCAGGATTAATAGCTCAGCCTGGTACCCCAGGAAATTCTCTGTCATGCTCCAAAACCTTATCAATAGGTGTCTTTGGAAATCCTAACCACTGCTGGTGTGAAAATACAGCAGTTAACATTTATGATCACAAAATCGCTTTAAGGAAACCTTGTCCTTTTGCTACTTTGCTGGGAAGAGCCTGGTGCCTGTGTAACCTCTCTACACTAGTTTCATCCATCCATTAACTAATATTCACATCCTTTTCCTTCCCTTGATTTTGGTAGACCTCATTCAGTGTTAAAATATGTGCTGGAGTGCTACCAAGCATCATCAGACACCTACGGAGATACATATGTATCTCATTTATTTTTCTCCAGATGAGTTTCCATGATCATCCAAACCATTCCAAATTCTCCCTGATTTTTGAGGGTGTTGGGCATGCACTCTGAAGTGATGGGCAGAGCAGCTTGCATGTGTCAGTTGTTTCTGAGCCATGAATGGACTAACTTAATGAAAATTGCCTTGTGACAAAACCTTTTCTCTTCTTTTTCCAAACAGCTAATATGCCAGAGGATTATCCAGATCAATTTGATGAGGTAGTGGACTTTATTCAAGCCACTATTAAAAGACTGAGGAGGTCACCAGATAAACAGACCCCAATTTTTAATAGGCGGGAGAGAAACCGGCAAAACACAGCCACAAACATAGAGAATACCAGCAAAAAGGGGAGGAGGAATCAAAAGGGAAAAAATCGGGGATGTGTCTTAACAGAAATACATTTAAATGTGACTGACTTGGATTTGGGATATGAAACCAAAGAAGAGCTGATTTTCCGGTATTGCAGTGGATCTTGTGATGCAGCTGAGACCACCTATGACAAGATTTTAAAAAACTTAACCAGAAAGAAGAAACTAGTCACTGACAAAGTGAAGCAAGCCTGTTGCAGACCCACAGCCTTTGATGATGACCTGTCCTTTTTGGATGATAACCTGGTTTACCACATACTGAAAAAACATTCCGCAAAAAGGTGTGGATGTGTCTGACTGCTGCACGCCAGAGGCAGCGCCTGTTTTGCATTCCTGCTATGATGCAAAAATAGGGACCAAGGTTCCTGGGGATATGTCTGCTCAGAGCAGAAAAAAAGGACCAAGAATGCAGAACGAGGTGTTGTGAGAGCCTGGGGAGGGCGCGAGGCGGCATAGGAGGATGGAGGCTTTTGACATCCTACGGGAAAGTACATAAAAGCTCAGGTGGAGATGCTGACGGCTGGATGGCATGAGTGCTCCCTTTCCCGTTTGACACAGTTCACCATCAGTGGGACTCGGATCCATGAGGAATGTGCTTAAAAACACAACCCTGCCATACCGTGTTGTGTTGTAACTATACCATCTGTGCCAGGAAGCTTAGCCAAGAAGTAGTTTAGGAGTACCTTACTCATCCCCAGTGCTCTCAGCTTTACTGAAAGACACATTGTGCTACTGCTCATTGAAGGGTGGTTCTTAAGCGCTTAGGACAACCTCAAAACCATAATAAGATTAACATTGTAAGTAAGATGATATCAGGCAAATATCAAAATTTCAAGGCTCAAGTTCTCTAGGGCCAGTACTGATATGAATCAAAACAGTTCCACTTACTGGTTAAGTTTGATTATTTCCATCTCGTGTTTTTGCAAAAGGAGTGTAGGATTTCATTCTTCTGGTACCTATGAAAACAAGTTGAGTTTTTAAGCACTTCTTCCTAGTATAGTAAGACAAGTAACAAGCCCCGCCAAGACAAAACGCGTTTCTTTTGGTTTACAAAGGACTAACGTCACTTGCGTAACTACATTTCTATTTGGTCATTGTGAGTGAGCAGAGACTACTTGATGCAATGCATCCATTCAGAGACATAAATATACAGAAGATATTTATTGAGATTAAGTTATTGTTATTTATTACAGTTCAGTAATGAGTCTCCTTTCCTTATTTATTAAAGATTCTTTTCAAAGGTGCCAAAGTAGAAGGTGCTTGGAAGATACAGAGAGACAATGAAGTTGGGAGCAACAGTCCATGCTTTTGATTGAAATAGTTAATTTGAATGCAAAAAATCACTTACTTTACCTTTTTTCTTCAAAACAAAATCCTGATTGTGTTTGCAAAATGTAGTGCCAAACCCTGCAGCCCTTCCACCTGTTCACTAATACTCCAAAAATCACTGCAGTTATACATGTGCAGGACCAGCAACAGCTCTGGACAAGCGAGGGTTGCAGGACTTGGCTCAACATTAGCAATTTGTTAGAAGAACTAATTCTAGTCATATTTTAAATGTAGCCACATTTTTTTTCTCACAGTTTTTGCCAACTGACCTCACATAACTATTGACAAATGGAAAATAATCACATTTAGCATTATAATTTCTTTTTGTATTTATTTAAGCTTTTCCTTCCGTATTTCCATATAGAAGAGGTTAAATCCCTCTTATTAGTTAGCCCTGGATTTAATATAGCCTGCAGGTAAACAATTGTGTTAAATAACCAAAGTGTTTTGTATAATTTGCTGAAACTTACCCACACAGCAGAACAGTTTGAATTTTCTTAGGATGAGGGAGGTTGTAGAGCAAAGGCATTCAGAATGCAAGCCCTAGTTCTGGAGACTTTTTTCCTGAAGGAGCAGCAATGCAGGTCACCAGTCATACCTGAAAACCAGTGAAGCATCAACTCCCACAAAAACAACAGGAAGAAAAAAAAAATCCCTACTGAAACCCAAAAAAACAATGGTCTGACCTTTTATCTCATGCATGCAATGGCTCTCTATATTCATTTTATCCTGGGTCCCTCAGGGCACCACAGAAGAAGGGTCCAGAGGTCAAGGAAGTTGAAAAGAGGCATAGAAAGATGTGCGAAGTGTATGAAATGTAATTCAGCCCTGGCCTCCTCTGCTTCCCTGGGTGACGGAGGGCAGGCGCAGAGCCCACCTGCAGGGTTCGTTCTTGCACTGCCATGGGGATACCTCACCCTCCGCGCTGGCCAGGGCTGGTACAGCTGGTACCACCAGCACTGGTATGGTTTGGGCAGTAAAAGCCTGCTAAGCTGAGTGTCAGCTGTGCTGCTGGGCAATTGCCCAGCAGCAGCACTCAGAGCTGTACTTTTACTTGCCCCAAAGCATTTTCTGCGCAGCTTGAAGAGGCTGTAAGAAAAGCAAAGCACTATGTTCAAAACACAAAAGGGTAAAGTTTGTGATTTTTTTGTTTATATTTTAGACCTTACTGAAGACAGGAGTGTGCTTCTCTGGAGTTTTTTACTTCACCTGCGATTTATGTCTCAAGTCATTCGTGTTAATCAACCAAAGTTCTCTACAGACTTTATTTTTGTACAATACTCATTTTATAACTTTTTACAAAATAAAACTAATTTCTATTGTTACCTGGTTGTTGCTTGGGCTTCTTTGCCATCCTGCCACTTCCAAGTTACAGTATTTCCCAGTTCCTAAACCACATGGAGCAATGCTGAAGAGCCAGCAAGTCCTCTATGAAGTGAAGCTTTCCTTTCCTATCTCTCCAGCATCTCTGCTGTGGGTCAGAGTTGATCATTAGGCCACTGCAATAAATGACTTGAAAATGCATGGTAATCGGTGACACAGCAGTCAACACAGTGGAAGCCTGGTGTTACCCAAGCTGTCTCTTGCCCATGCAGGGCTGCAGTAGCACCATGGTGACCTTGGCTATTCAGGGCTGCAATTTCTGCACTCAAAGGAGATACACATTTTGCTTTGCTAGCCCAGGCGTTACATCAGTTGGACTAGATTCCATCCACTTTGGCAGTCCTTTCCCCTTCATCTTTAATAAGAAAAATTGAGGAATTTTCTTTTCCACCAACATCATGGAAAAGATGACAGCAGGTTTTGTGGCTGTGGCTGGCAACATTTTCTCAACTGTTTCGCGTTAAGTGCTGCAGTTCCCATCACAGAACTAGGAAACACATGCAGACTTACAGGTTTTGACACCGGGCTCTGTACAACTCAAAATTGCTACAAAGAGGAAGAGGGAGCGTCTGAGTAGTGAGCCAGTGAGCAGGAGATCAAACACGCTTAATATACAGCATATGGGTGCCTTGATTTCATTTGTGCTGAGCAAGGCCATGCACGCAGCTCTAGCCCAGCGCTGGAACACAAAACAAAGCTCTCAACCACTGCTTTTGAAGCACATGGTATTGAAGGCATTCCTCCTTACATATGCCACCACCTTCACTCCTTGCAGGAGAAGCCCATCCACCGTGCACAAAGGCTGCTGATTGCAGTCTGGTTTAACATGGTACACGTGCAGTATTTGGCATGAAAATAACATGCAGCTTCTTGTTCAGCAGAAATTGAGCACTTTAACAAGAGCTGGAGGGAGTGTCTATGTAAAACACAACTGTGGGGTGCTCTGAAGATTAATCTCTGATCTTACAGCCCAAAATTTCTGTCTCCTTTTATGTGGATGGGAAGAACAAGGTTAACACCGAAGTCTTTCTTGGCCTTATCAGAGCCTTTAACAGCTGTCAGGAGCAGGCTTGCTTGCATGGAGCTGTTTATGCTCCTTCCCCAGCCTTTCTGGAGAGGATAAAATTGCAGGGAGAAGATGGGGTTTTGCCACTGTAACCCCAGGCTCACTGCTGCTGGGTTTGCACCTTCAGATTTATTTTCTGGTTACAATAAGGCTTGCAGTATTTCCCTGGCATCTTGCATGCATTAGACTAGCTTGAAACCTTCAGCTGGCAGGTTGTGTAGAAGATTTCAAAAAGGACTTAAGCTTTCCTTTGTCACCAGATAGTGCCAGCGCTGGGAGACATGTCACCGCTTGAGTACCAGGGGCAGCACTATTCTGTGCCCCCTTCGGGAAGGAAAAGGTATATCCCAAGTTAGAGAAATTATTTACACTTAATACTAAAGTCAGGAGAATGTTTTATTATTCAGTATCTCAATAAGAATTTGTTTTGGTTTTTTTTTTTATTTTAAATTGGGTTTTGTGCTATCAGCATTGTACTGTCAAACAAGAAGGGCTTATTAGAGATTTGAGGCAAATTGTGATAATACCACATCCCACAGCTGTCTGGTGGTGCTGATCCCAGTGAGGAGAGGATGAAGTAGGGAAACTACTTTTTTTGGGTTGTTTCACCTCTGCCTTCAGAGGGGAGAAAGGCCAAAAGCAGCCAGTGCCTCAGAAGGAGGGCAGGAGGAAACCAGCAGCAGCCTCACTCCTTGCAGTCTGGATAGCTAGCCAAAAATACAGGGGAATATACAGAGGAAAATATCAGGATGAAGAAAACAAATCGAACTGACACATTGTATAAATAGGTCTTCAAATGTCATGCATGGATGGAACAAAGATGTTTTGTTCCAAAGCAAGAGACAGCTTGAAATGGCGCAGTAATACACATTGAGAAGTTTGCTTATTTGGAACAGAGCTCTTCTAATGAAAAGGTTAATTGTGTTGCAATGGAAAAGAAAAAAAAAAGGCAAATCAGAGGCCAGGCCTGCACTCCTCACCCTAGCAGAATTTCTCACTGTCTTGAAGAGAAGATTTTCTACATCAAACATCGCCGGTCTGAACTACTAACGTTACAGTAAGTTATTCAATAGATATATTCACAGGTCAATAAAAATAACTAAACAAACCATATATTCTAGCAGTATTAATCCCAGAGGCTTTCAGACAAGCTGCAGCAGCCAGGAAGAGAAATACGGTGCTCACCTCAGCCTGATGCCAGGAAGTTTCCTTGGGCAGGCACCAAGCACCAGTACTTCACTTGCTGTTGGCTTTTTCACTTTGAAACAGCAGCATGTTTTTCACTTTTCCCCCAAAAAGGTCACTCACAAGCCTTTCTGCTTTGCAGCTGAAATGAAAAAGAATAGGTGGGCTTTTGAAGGGTACAAAAGGCTGCTCTAATTACCCACAGGGTTGAACTTTTGTGGGCAACTTTTCTAGGGTTTTGACAGCAATGCCACAGGCCACAGGTTTCCAACTGCTGCCCCAAACCTTTGGTTTCCTATCTCCCAGCACAACGGAAGAGGAAAGCTTCTGTTTCTGTCACCCCAGGGAAGATACAAACATTCCCTGGCCCAGAGCTGCACACCTTATGCCCAAGTGGTCCTTGCAGGTCTAAAGCCACCAACATCCTCACCAGAGCTGCTCCACTGACTGTCGTGGAGTATCTCCAGTTTCAGAGGAATGGAGTAAGTATATCAAAGCTGTTGATGCTCTTGGCAATATTCACATACAAAGACTTATACAATCTCCCTTGTCTTTCCTTTTCAAGTTTCTCTTGCTAATTTCATGTGTCCTGGGATTTCCAGAGCTTCAAGACATTTCACTGTACTCTTACCATGTTATTAATTTGCTTTTCTTTGTTCCCTCCCCATTGGTGCTCTCTTTCTTTTTCTTGATTATCTCATCACTTCCACATTCATCTCTGACACCACAGATGCTGTAAACATGTCCAAATACTCCTTTGTGTCATATTAAAATCATCCCCCCTCTAGGACACAAACAGGGGTGAACAGGCAGTCCTTGTTAGTATTTGGTATTATTTTTAATAGCAGTTTTAATCTGGAGATGAAAAATGTGCTCAACAAAATCCCAGAGTTTAGAGATCAACTTTGGATAACTGAATTTCAAAATATACAGACTCCTTTCCTGCAGGACTGTGCAGGTCCTCTGGGGGTGAGAGCGGCTGCACAGCCAGGGCAAGGATGAAGATCTCTCAATACCCTGTCTCGGTAGTCACAGCTGGGAAAGGAAAGAGTAGAATAAAATGGCAAGTTGAGAGTGATACTTTCCCTGGAAACCCCACCCCAGCTCCAACAATTTGCAGTTCAGGAACTTTTTGAGCCAGATGTTTTATTGGTGTCCAACAGCCTTTGGCAGGTCTGCCTCCCTGGGAAGGCACCCAACATCCTCCTCTGTGAATTTATTTCGGGCTCCCCTGTACTCTGGGGTAATTTCATTCTGTGCAATGAGAGTAAGAGCTTCGCTGCTGGCATTAAATCTCCATTTCATCAATTGCACACTCGTTCCTGTGTCCTGATGAGTTGCCAATTCTCCTTCACCTTCGTAGTCCACGTGGATCTGTCCAGCCTAAGGAGCCCTCATATCTGACCAAGGACACCAATTCGACGGCCTTCTATGATGGGGCTACAGAACTGATGGATAGATAGGGCAGAGGAGGCCACAAGGATGATAAAGCAGCCTAAGTAACTCCTGTATGAAGACAGGCTGAGAAAGCTGGGGCTGCTCAGCCTGGGGAAGAGAAGCTGAGTGGAGACCTCAGAGCAGTCTTCCAGTATCTGAAGGGGATGCTGGGGAAGGACTCTTCATCAGGTACTGTAGCAATAGGACAAGGGGTACTGGGTTCAAACTTAAAGAGGGGAAGTCCAGGTTAGATATAAGGAAGAAATTCTTTACTGTAAGCATGGTGAGACACTAGAACTGGTTGCCCAAGGAAGCTGTGAACGCTCCACCCCTGGCAGAGTTCAAGGCCAGGTTAGACGGAGCCTTGGGTGACATGGTCGACTGTGAGGTGTCCCTGCCCATGGCAGGGGGGTTGGAACTAGATGATCTTAAGGACCTTTTCAACCCAAACCATCCTATAATTCTATGATCTTTCACCGTTCATATCTTCTATCTTCCAATCAGACCATATTCCTCCTGAGGGGAAGATGCTTCTATCAGAATGCTGGACAGAAGCAAGCCATGGATTTCCACAGAGGCACAATGATATTTTCTGTTCTGTTTTCCATGCTATTTCCAATAACTCCTTTGAGGTGATAGATGGGGAACTCATCAAAGACATGACTTCAGAAGCAACATGTTGCATCTTTTTGGAAGCACCCTTTATTTAACAACAAACTTCTTGCCATGTGTCAGGTCTGAACCCAACTGACTCCAGTTGTGCTGATCTGTACAAGATATCACGTGGTGGCCAAAAGAAGATTTCATTTTTCTGATGTGAAACCATCGTGTGCAGCTGCTGTGGAGCCAGAAGGCATTGCCCATGGGTTGGGCCACTGTGCAGTACCAACTGATACCCAACAGTCCCAGAGCTGTCAGTGTATGGAGACACACAGTCTCCAGGTTTGAGGTAGCCACCTGACTTAGGAACATATCTTGTCATTGATTGCTCACAGAAAGTTAAAGGGATCTTGTCTTCTGGGATCTACTTAGAGGGCTGCCTTAAAGCAGAAAGAATCATAAACAATATGTTGGCCCTTCTTTCAAACAGTAATTACTGGAGGAAAGGATATGGCTACAAGTGGGAATCTAATTTAAAAACCCAGAACAAATCAGGTTCAAGGCATTTTTGCATGTGGTACAGAAACCTCCTTTTCTGATTCTGACAACTGGTGGAACAGAATTTAAAATTATTTAAAAAAAAGTTCTATAGAACTTTGGAATTTTTTCCATAGATTTATTAAGAAAAGCTTGGTAACATCTTAGGCTGATTTCTTAGCGTCAGTAATATGTGACTATTATAGGACAATGCAAGTTAAGTCTCAGTAGCAGATTTCTTTTGTAATTGACTGTGATTGAGTCTGTATTTTTTGGTATGTGCTAGTATGAACCAGTGATACCTCTCTGGCTAGCTGCTCTGGGGAGACAGTTTTAAATCTGTTTAAAAAAAAAAATCTCACATATATTTTTCCTACATGATATTGCTGACATGACATGCTTTTTTGCACAAAGTGTAATAATGCACAGCCTTACATTCTTTCTCCATCCACACCATCTGAAGGATAAATGGAAAACAGAGGTGCCCAGAATCACAGGCTACAGTTATGTTATTGTAGTTAGGACAAGAAAGCTCATTAAAAGTTTCATGTACTGGTTTAATGTACCCATCTCATGATAAATCATCAATCTCCTCTACTTTCTTTGACACTAACTACAGACTCACAAGCATCCTTTAATATCATACTGTGTGAAGATTTTTGAGCAAATATGATAAAGCTTGCCCTAAAAACAAAGGTAATCCGTCTGAGCCCTCATGGCCTCAGTCATGTTTATTCACCTTTTCCGGTGCAATACTGAATAAATACTGCTATGGCTTAGCTAGGACAGACACTAAATGTATAGTTTTATGGCTGAGTCTGCTCTCTGATGCTCATTTAATCATGTGTTTTATTGTCAGCTCTTCTCAAACTGTCAAGTGTTGTTTCTTATGAGAGAGAGACCTGCTTTCTGTAACACACATCCCCCCTAGTCCCACTCATCATTTGGTAGTATTGCCTTTTCTCTAGCCTATTGACGACATTTATGGCTGTTTTTTTCCCAAGAAACAGCATATTTTTAAAATGGTGCCTCTTTTTCACTTTTTAGTGCTTTGGCTCAGTAATCTCTCATATGCTAGAAGTGACCCAGCTGATGTCTTGATCTTTATATCCAAAACCATCCAAGAGCCTTAACCAGCAGTGGAAACTCACTGTGTACTGATTTGCCTTTCTTCAGGAGGCCCCATGGAAAAATACTTTTCCTGCTCTGCTCAGTAACACAAATGTAGAAGTTGTAGGCAACAGGGTCCACATCACCAGGCTGCTGCTCTCCATGCCCAGCCCTTGCCATCCTCCCTGATCACAAACACTGTGTGACCGTGGGCAAAAAGGCCAGTGCAATGGAGAAACATAAATGTGCCAATATTCACAACCAATGGAAGTCTACTACTAGCAGCAAGACACTGCAAACTGGTGGTATGAATACGTGTAGTGGCCTCCATCGTGCACAGAATTTACCAACACTGTGGGGCCGTCTGTGTGCATACAAAGCGTCAGAATAGACTAGACTAGACTATTTCAGTTGGAAGGGACCTGCAATGATCTTTTAGTCCAGCTGCCTGACCAATTCAGGGCTGACCAATTTAAAGAATGTCCTCTGAGCTTTGTCCAAGGAATAGCACACAAAGACCAGGGAGAAATGATGCCACCTCAGTGGTTACCAGCCTCATTTAGACCTACAGGGATTCACACAGACAACTGTTTAGGAGAGGAACCAAGCAAATAATCTGCTTCTCGGACTTTAATGCATTCCCGTGTACAAATATTACAAGAACAGTAAAGACTGACTGGTTTTCCTACACTTTTTCAAACTCAGCAGTTTGTTTCATCATCAAAAGTCAGCTCAGCAAAATGGAAACCTTTTGTGATAATTCATCCATGCAGCCAGTGCTTGCTACGGCAAGCAGTAAAGGGACATCAGGTCACCTCTCCCATGGATCTCACACCATATATCAGGCTAGATATCAAAGCTGAAACAAAGTGCTCTGGCATTGCACAGATGAAATACCCCACCAGGTTTTGAAAGAAATCCTTAGCTCCCTCTCCTGGCACTCCACTTCCAGGACTGGTCTGCAAGAAGTCTGTGCCCACCCTGGTGGGTCCTGTGATCAGCCAAATGATGGGAAGCTAATCAGGGCATAGGTATTCACACTTTATAGGACTGTGAAGAAAAAAACAAAAAAGCAGTAAAAAGTCACTCCTTTCTGACAGCTAACCACTACAGAACCATCCTGCTGAAGACAGCAGAAGACAGCAGAAATACCTTTCACATCAGCAGTTTAAGGAGCAAAATCACTTTAAAAGAGATTCCTAATACTGCATTAAGCCACACAGTTTTAATCTCATCACCCATGTGGTTCCTAAGTGTTTTCCGAAAGCCTAACTCTTGATCTAGGTTGTCTGATCTAGGATGCTGAGAATTGCCTAAACGCTCAGCAAACAGGACAGATGAGAATGCAGTGAGAAAGCACAAAGATGCTTGGAGATGGCAGAACAGGCTGCAATATCACTGTTTCAATCCATCTGAAGAAAACCCTCTTGTTGAAATGTTACAGAGAGCAATACCTGTGTGCTTCCGGGCCTCAGCAGGGGTCTGGCTGAAAGAAGTTCATTTCAGCAGCTGAAGCCATGCACATCAGCTTTGCAGATTTGCCAGCTCCCTCTGCAAGATGGCTTGCAACATGTATACACATGGTATCTGGCAAGAGTAATTGAGAGAAAATGAAAAACGCTTCTCATTCATTGCAAACAAATGGGTACAGTGAAATCCCAGGCAAACTTTCCCAAAGCAGGCAGCTTGCTGGATTAAAGAAGTGAGTGAAAAGAGAATGTGGGGGCCCAGGGGACCCCTGACGGGAAATGCGTGAGAATGGGTACTTCAAAGAAGGGAGTAGATACATAGGAACAGAGCAAGTTTCCAAATGCAGCCTTTGCTTTCTGCTCTGCCGGAGCAGAGCTCTGCCTGTGGCCAGCACAAGCGTTCACATAGGCACTGCTAGGGCTGCAGACTAGGGACACCACCAATGCCCTGCTCCCAGCATGGACCCTTGTCACTCATTGCCAGGTTTTCCCCAGAACAATTCCTTCTGGCATGTTAAAGACCTGTGACCTTGCAGGTCTGGGCACCTTCTGAGACACAGAGGCTTTATCTACTTCCAGGGGCTTTCTCTGCCAGGGCCTGTGATACCAGCACCCAAGGCCACTGGAAGAGAAAAGCCACAGAGAAACTTTAAAGGCAGCCCCAAAGCTCACCAAAACAGGGATGTTCCAGGTGAAGGCACCAGAGCCATGGCAGAGTGACGGCTGACACAGCTCAGAGACCTTTAGCCACACAAAATCTGGGGAAATCAACCCATCTGTCTCTACATCCACACCTTTACTTGAAGTGCTCCTCAGTCTTCTCTGATACAGAATTAGCAACTATTCAGAAAAGGGCTCAGCAATTAGGTGCAGAAATGTATGGCATATATACCACTAAGTGTGAAAAAGGTACAGCATGTAACATAGGTGAGCAAATAAAGCACTTTCATGGAAAATATGATAGGAGACTGGATTTGAATTGTATCTGGTGTGAAAGCTAAGCCATATTATTATGTGTGGGTAAAATTTAATTCTCACTTTACCTTTGGCATACATGTCTTTATTTAAACACATCAGCAGTGTATACAGTACAGAGTTCACAAATCGTCTTGGGGATAGGACCTCAGTGCAAATATTACCAGTTCTATAGTTGACAATCAAAATGCTAAAATTAATTGTTTATCTGATCTCTCCAAACCAATTACAAGCCGAGAGATTAATCACAGCATTTCTATTATCACTGGTTTACAGTGATATAAGCATGCTTTCCTGAAGGTTTACAGGGAATAATAGCAGTGGTAATGTCACCTGGGAGTCTTGACAGGAGACCTTTGGTTGGGAGTTGGTTTGCTTTCTCTTGTAAAAGCTCTTTTGTGTTTACTTCACTAAAGTTTAACTTGGCTATGATTTCATGACTCCTGAATTCACGCTGCCCCCCAGCCAAGCCATAGAATAGCTAAAGACTCAATAAAGATGAGTGACATCATTAACCCAATACAGTAGCTATTCAGATGTACGCTGTGGTCTCCTTACATAATCACCTAATTTTAGCTACTGAGTGAGCCACATACAATACCACAGTGTGTTGTGAGCTCTGAATAAGCATCTAATATCCAGATGCTTTTTTTCAAGGTTATTTTATTTTTCTGTTTTAAAATTATTTTGTTACACAAATCTCAAGGTGTTATTTTCCCTTTAAGAAAACCCTCTCTTCAAAACATGTTCAAGACTTCTGCTGCTCCTGATCACCTTGACACATCATTAGCTGGTCATCACAGTTGTATTGGTACTGATAGCACTAATATACAGTGCAGGACCTAGGGATTTTACAACTGTCAATAAGAACAGCCTAACAAAGCAGTAAGGTGATACAAGCCTTAATTCAAGCACCAGACATACATATGCTCAAGTAAAAGGACCTGATTTGTTTCTCGTAGATTTACAAAACATCTACGAGAATACTTTTTAAACCAGAAACGTTTGGGGGAAGGAATTCTTTTTTGCTATGCACTACAACAGCAGCATCTGCAGCCCCTATTCCTGGCAATCAATTAACAGCAGACACATGCATATTTGATGGTATTTAGTGGTACAAATGCCAGATACAAATTCAATGTGGTAGCTTAGACATGCCTGCAGTAGTGCTGGAAATCCCTCAGGTGGATATTCCACTTTTGAAAAAGAAGAAAGAAAGCCGGGCTTTTATTGCAGGAATCACATGCACAATTTGTAACCAGGCACTGTGCACACCTTCCAGGTAAATAGCGTATTATGCATACTGCACATACAGGTTCCAGAGATCACACCACATACAAACCCAATCCAACGATCCTATTTGATCCAATTCACAGTATCACAGTATGCTAGAGATTGGAAGGGACCTCGAAAGATCATCTAGTCCAATCCCCCTGCCGGAGCAGGAACACTTAGATAATGTTACACAGGAATGTGTCCAGGCGGGTTTTGAATGTCTCCAGGGAAGGAGACTCCACAACCTCCCTGGGCAGCCTGTTCCAGTGTTCCGTCACCCTCACTGAGAAGAAGTTTCTTCTCAAGTTTAAGTGGAACCTCTTGTGTTCCAGTTTGTACCCATTACCCCTTGTCCTATCATTGTTTGCCACTGAGTAGAGCCTGGCTCCATCCTCGTGACACTCCCCCTTTATATATTTATATACACTTATAAGGTCACCCCTCAGTCTCCTCTTCTCCAAACTATAGAGACCCAGCTCCCTCAGTCTTTCCTCATAAGGGAGATGCTCCACTCCCTTAATCATCTTAGTTGCCCTTCGCTGGACTCTCTCCAGCAGCTCCCTGTCCTTCTTGAACTGAGGGGCCCAGAACTGGACACAATATTTCACCTTTCTTCAGCTTCCCCCCCCCCCCGATATTTTTACATAACTATGCTCTGGTAATGAGAATTGTAGCTTTAAAAAACCCACCCTGTTTCTGCAGTTCTTTACATCTAAATTACTTAACATACTAATTCTGTGAAGTTCTAATTGCTCAGAAATTCCTGTGCCTACAGAAACTTACTGAAAAGAGATGGAACAATTTCTTCACAATTACAGAAAAGATAGAGGATTATCTATAGTGCTTGCATCAAGGCACTTCATTATGGAGCATGCAGAAGGAGATTACATGTAAAAGCCGACTCGTATGTTATGATCCCTGAAACCACAGTTGTGCTAATTCTCCCATCCCCATACTGGACATCTGACTTTCTCTCTCAGCACACTCTCCCTCGCTGCTGCCCAGAGCTGTTCTCCAGCCGGGAGAGCTGGCAGTCTCTATCCCTTGTGTAATCAACTAGCTCACCTCGGAGATATGCTCACATTGTGCTGGCAGAGGCTCACTTCTTCCACTTTGCAACGCTATGCTCTGCAGACAGAACTCTGTCCCATCTTTCCACCCAGTTAAAACAAAACTAGTGTTTTTGTGACAATTTCTGGGAAAACAAACATGCTAAAACCCAAGGCAACATCCTCTGCTGGCTAAAGTAACAGCAGCTCCTTAGCACTCATTTCCACCAGTGGAGATGCTGGCTTTTGAACTCCCATTCACTCTGCACTACTGACACAATATTTTTGATTGTGGTACTAGTAGGCATCAAACAAATCATGTTAATATTGGGAGCTGAATGTTTGTGCTGCAGAGGGCAGCTAGCTGTGCAAAGCTTTCACCCCTCCAAGCATCTACTCTATGCCTAATGAAACCATGGTAATTAACAACAAAACTCCTCCACGTGGTAAGAACTGTATGATTTCCTTTTAAATATAGATCACATTTAATTGACAGATTAAAAGTTCAACCAAAGCCCAGCCGTGCAGGAATGCTGAGTGAAGCAAACAGGAATGCTGATCATGCCTTGGGACAAGAAGACAATCTAGCTGTCCCACTGGGGTCCTGTCTATTTGTCGAGGCATTTATAAACAGGATGAGTGAAATAGCAAGGTTTGATTCTGCCCAGGACTGTTGGATTACAGCCCCTGCATTCATTCCTGAAGGCAGAGGGCCCCACATTTGATATTCCAATTGTTTTTAATTAACAAAACCCTGGCTACGAAGGAGCACAGCATGATTCAGTAATAAACATCACCAACACCGAGCTTGGTTGTGGAGAGCAGCACAGAACCCTCAATTCCCAAAGTGAAACACTCCTCAGTCATGCACAGAGAATGGTACACCAGGAGGAGCAAGTAAGGAGCAAAGTGAAAGCAGATAAGCACAAAGCAGAATTAAGTGACATGTCAGTCATGTGTATTTCCAAATGAGCCATTTCAACCTGAATTCCCACTGTGATATGGCCAGGCCGGAAGGATTCAGTTTCTCCTGGAACCAAGCAGCTGCTGGTGCAGTTACACAGCTCTGTTTGTAACTCAGCTACAGGCATAAACCCACAAAAACTAGATTACAACCACAAGATAAGAGTATTTCCCTGGTTTGAAAAGGCGTCACACAGATTTCTCTGCAGCAGAGAGATGCCAGTGAAGAGCACCAAAGGGACACTGAAATAGCTGAACTAGAATTCCTAGATCTGCCACTAAACTGACTTCAATTAACTCTCCTCATCTAGTATTTCTATTTCTTCAATCCTGCAATAGTTGTTTTTCCAATTTGGATTCTTAGAGCAGATGATACTGTCTCTTCTCCATCCCTAGCAATGTGCAAGTCCAGGTTGCACGGAGTCTTGAGTGACATGGTTTAGTGGGAGGTGTCCCTGCCCATGGCAGGGGGGTTGGAACTAGATGATCTTAAAGTCCTTTCCAACCCTAACTATTCTATGGTTCTATAATTCTATGTTTGAGAAGCACCTAGGAGAATAAAAGCCTGAACTTGAACAAGGATTCTTATTGCACAGCAAAAAGGAAGTGTGGGAAGTGGGGATACTCTGTATGATTTGATGAAGTTTTCCCTCCCTCCCCCAATAAAATGAAATTATTTAACAACTTCTCTTATAGAACAGTTTAAACTCTATTGTATCCCAGAGTAGGACGGTATGCTGGACAGTAAAATGAGTGGTTAAAAGAAACAGAGGAATACATTTACCACTGTGATACTTATCTCATTTCTGGAACCAAAGGTTCCCTTTTATTTTTTTAGTGTAAACATGGGTTAAAAGCTAGTAAAAATTAACAAAAGAATCCTACAAATGGACATTTTATAGAGCCTCAACCAAAAATGTTATCACTTTGTGAACAACAAAATCTCTCTCTGTAGCTGGGAATCTGACAGCCAACATCTTCATGGAAACCTTCTTCTTCCATAATCTTTCATGAGCTACAGGATGATTTTACCTTTTAAAGGTTTTGGAAAACATTATGGTACCTTTGAAAGTGGAATCATTTTTTTTTTTTATGACTGTGGGCTGTGGTGCACGAGTGTGCATCATCTCCATCCCTCATCTTCATTCTCACTCATCTTCAAGTGGCCTGGGGCGCCCATCTGCCAGCCCAAACACTCCTGCAAGGTTTCCTAAAAAAAGCATTAGTACAATAGGATCCTCACAATCCTGAACTTCATATCTGAGGCTAAGTAAAAACCGGTACCTTAGCACTGGGGAAAATCTCACAGAGAAGCCCATTTTCAGCACCGTGTCAATCTCACTTGCTCCTGTTTTTTACATTTATTTTTCTTTTTTCCATGTTGTGTGTGGCTTTCAAGGCTATCCCAGTGCATTGTTCCTTTCTGCAAAGGGTTAATATCGGTGTTTTCCCTCAGCATACTCCAGTTGGGGTCAGGGAGACTCAATGTCTCTCAGATTAAAATACTTACTGCAGATTCTTCCACTTGTTCCTTCACTGGCTGTGCCTCTCATTGATCCATGGCCAGCTTCAGTTTCTCTGGTCCTGTACATTTCATCCAAGATACTGCCTTAATTTAGGTAAACACCCCACAAGATTAATTGCTCATCTGTACAGTTAATGAAACACTTGAGATATGATGCATGCTAGCTCTCGGGTATACCGCTAGCATAGCATGTCCCCATCAATAAAGAAAATGACTTATGTATACATACATGCGTATACAAATTGTTATCCCATTAAAGATAAAGCAAGGATGAAGCTGATGTCAGTTCCTTTAGCATGTGATCTCTCAGAATAATTTTCCAGGTAACCCCAAGCACTCAAGGATAATCTGCCTTGCAGCAGTCACCAGCAGTGGTGTCACTGCAGGATGAGGAATCCTCCTGTCACTCAGGAGCCCACTGTGCTGGTCCTAACATCAAATTTCACAAGGATCATGGATCTGGAAGTTAAGCATAGGCTGTTTAGTCAATTAAGAAACCACGAACTGTTTTCCATCGCACTACATGGGGACAATTCATAATGAGCTGGCAGGCCCAATAAGACGCTTATTTTTTCATTACTGTATTCCCTCAAGATCTCTATATACTGTTTACATGGGGGGGTGTGGGTGTGGATGAATCAAACCCCAAAATCTTTAAAGGCTGTTTTTAACAGGGAAAAACATCTGTCCCAACAATTCAACATTCCTAAGAAACTCTGAAACAGAGCACCTGAAGCACATCTGTATGTAGAACAGCATGACTGGGGAGAGATCAGTACAGTTTCTTTCTGAAATGCAAAAATTTCCAAACTAGAGAGAGAAAGAGGGAGTAAAAGTCTCCTATCTTCCTGCAACATCCCTTGACAGCTCCAGGCTTTAAAGGACACAAATTGCTGCAATTACACGCAGGAGAGCAAAAGCAGATTTTTAAAGCTGATAGGAGACAAGAGCAGGCCTCTCAGAGAGCCAGCTACCTTTGCAAGACTGGAAACAGCAGAACTTTTACTCGTAGCACATATGACATCAGCATCTGGTGCTTGCAAAAGCACTCTGCATCAAGCTGATTTTCAGACTAAAGCCATCCCAACCACTTCTGTGCTCCTCAGTGGCTGTGAGACAGAACATGCTGTGTTCACAGTCCTGGTGTCATTCCAGCTGCTCAGTCAGGAGCAATCCTTTTGGCAAAAGCTCCACGTGCATTTTTCTGTCTGCCTTGTCAGAGGGAACACAGAAACATGAACTGCCATCCACCAACTCTGGTGTAGCTGAGACTCATCCCACCACAGAGGAAAAACTAATCTGCATTTTGAATTACTGTTTTCCAGATGTATTATCTTGCATTTGTCAGGGTGACTCCCTGTTACTTCCCACTTCTCTTTTTTCAGTGGTGTTTGCAGTATTCATCTGCATCATCTGTTAATTTCATTAACATCCTATTTAATGATCTCAAAGGGGGTACTTTAAAATGATGTTACATAAAACCGGACATAAACTCCCTATTCCTGCAGCATCCCACTGATCACCTCCCACTCATCTCTGTGCCCTATTATTTATCATGACCTGTTTCCTTGTCATGCAAGACCTCATGCTGTGCTCATATGACATGCCATTTTCAGGTGAAAATTCCCAAGTCACCGGGCCTTAGTTTCTTAGTCTGGGATTGCTTCTGGTTCTCCTTTGTCCTTTGTTCCTTTAAGGATTGAATTAAATTTCTCTGAATCATTGCAATAACAACACAGTTTTGTCCCAGTTCTGTGATGCACTAGTAGGCTATGGGGACATGGCTAAGGCACTTCATTGTTACAAATTATAGCGGTATTACTGTAACATACTAGAAACTTCATATTCTCCCCAGAGTTATAATAAATACATGCTTTTACTCTTAACTCAGCCACTTAATGTAAATATCAAGACACATTGATATTGTTCTATGAATAATCAAGGAGATCTTACTGGAAAATGTCATAAAAACTGCGAGCCATTGTTGATAACATTGATTGCAATGGCTGTCTTGAAGATGCTGACCTCTATTTGGAATACTCTTGATGTTTGCCTCTGACTAGCCAGGTAATTTTAAATAGCCAACTGACACTATACACCAGCTTCATAGCAGAGTGGCCCCTTTGCTGATGCCACAAGTCACAGTGTTAGAAAAATCTGAATTTTGTTTGCTAAGAGATGTCTTTTACTAAAATCACATGCAGACTCCAAAGTTTCAGAGTCCTTTGCTTGCATAACAATTGCACTAAAGAGATAACACCAAGTGACAAGGGTAGCAAGTAATACAAAGGACAATAACCCTCAACTGGCATAGTATGTTGGCACTACATCTTGCGCAGTTTACGTGGGATGAAGAAACATGCCTACGCACATCACCACAAAAAAAAATACTATTACCACAAAAGTTTGCACAATGATTCAATTAAAATTGGTACACACACAATCCCTAGGAGGTACCGCTTCTCACCCTCTGCCATCCCTCTGGGTCCTAAGATCATGGCCCAAGTCTGAAGGGCAAACAGGGAGATGCGCATTGTGACAAGTTGTTAACATCCCTAGCTCTTCACCAGGAGATTGATGTTGATGGGGAGGGCAGGAGGAGATGGTGTTCTTCCTCCTCTAAAGTCAGCATGCAATTATTTCTATACATTTTGCAAGACATACTAACCCCTTGCTCTTTCTCTGCTGCTCTGCATGTTATGGCCAGACTTACCATATATGGCCTGCTTTATATTTGGTAAGATACTTGATTTGCTATGCCTAAAACCAGGATAATCCAGCTCCCAAAACTTCATTCTGTGAATGACCAGTAATTACCATTGGTGAGTTCCTATTCACTCTAAGGCTGCTGTTACAGCTGTGTCCACACCTTCGAAGCCTCTGCTCTCAAGTCTATGACTCTACACCTCCATGGTACATCTGAATTCTAGGGTCATCGGTAGTTCATTCAACACGGAACAACCGCATGGAATTACTTCTCCCCATGAAATAGATTAGTTTCCCCATCATTGTACAAAGCTAAGTAAAACCTTACACAAATGAAGCAGCAGTCACCTGGCTGCTCGACAGTAGCTAAAGAAGCTCAAACAAAGCTGCAGGGAGCCCAAGACGGATCCAAACCCAGGTAAGTCCTAAGGCTTTTTAGCTTACTACAGAACCTTGGCCAGTTAATAGCAATGGCAACTCCATAGTAAAGGGCATCCTAGGCTGCACAGCAGAGCCACAGAACAAAGGTAAGGAACACAGGACAGGGATGGACCAGAAACAACAGGTTTCACAGGCAGGTGCACACTGCAGAAATCAAGGAGGAACAGCAAAAGACAATTTCCCATTTAGGAACAATGGTGCCCTTGAGGATGTGACAAACAGATACTGGGTGGTCAGTGGCATGCAAGGAACAGAAGTGCAGACAGTGCCTGAAGGCAGAGATTTCCAGGGAAGATCTCTAACTAGCTCCAAGATCCTCAGCATTTGAGCACTATGGAAACCTGCACACTGTCACCTAATTACCTAACAAATGGAAGATAAGTGTCATGTACACTCTTGTGTTCTTAAATCAGCTGCAATGCAGTCCTGGTGATCTTGACAAGCATCAGGCATTTCTCTAGCCCATTACTAAAGACTGATTTTTCATTAAAATGTTCCCGAGGCCACCAGAAGAGCAGATGGTGAACAGGGAAACTGAGGAACAAGAAATGCTGCTGTTTCCATCATGCTTGGAGTTTCAGGAAGTCAATGTGTCGGCAACACAATCACCACACCACCACAAGCAAGGCAACCACCGATATTACTGCAGTAACACAGCTCTTGGCAGGTGTGAATGTTTTAGCCTTTGCATAGATCAGACCAGATATACACTCTTAGGTGTGTGGCTAGCCCCACTGCTAATTCACATATTACACAAGATAATAGCAGAAGACACACTTTTTACTGTAGAAGGAGAATTAAAGTGAGAATTCAGCACCAAAGCACCTATCTGGGACAAGCTGGAAATATTTTTAGAATGTGGAGTACTGATATGCTGAACATAGAGGCCTTGAGGTCTCCCACATCTGTTAATGCCAGAAGGATTCCTCCTGGACACAAACGGACAGAGCCATTAAATAAAATTCCCAACCCAAAGCATATGAAGGGAAGCCAGCAATTTCTAAGAAAACCAACTCTTTTTCCAAAAATTTCTGAGTACAATAACTGAAAGCTTATGAACCCTTAAGAAAATTAACAGCATATGAAAAATTTCCCTCCCGTATATATGGAAAACCTTATGGATTTGCCACTAATCACTGATTTCAGTAACAGCTTAGCTGAATGAACAAAGCATACATTTGTTACATCTGCTGACAAGTAGAAGATGTAAAAGGCTACAGGCACTTTAGAGCCAAGAGAAAATTCAAAATAATCTCAACAAAATGGTGACACATTTTGAAAAAATGCAATGAAATTCAGTACAAAGGACTAAATCCAACACTTAAGATATACGCATAACCCCAGACAGTCTATTGTCTGGGCAGCAGCTTTGCAGAGAAGGTTCTGAAGTCTGAGGAGGATTAGGACCTAACAGAAATCTGTAATGTCAAACTGCAGAGAAAAAAGTGACTGTAATGAGACATGCAAACATTTTTCCTGTGCTAAAAAGGTAGCTTCATCTGAAACACTTAAAAAAATGTGGGCAATCAGAACAAGATGGAAACAACAAATAATACATAAATATTATATATTTATATATCAAATAAATGATAAGATACCAGAAAATATAAACCACAAAGGAAAACTGAAAGAATAAGAGGAGACAGGAGAAGATAAAAAAAATTCAAACATAATAAAAAACTTCTGCAAAGGGAAACATCATAAACTGACTTCCATGGCTGCTGGGAACTGGACAGGAAATAGTGAGCTTAAATAGCTGCAAGAATGTTTTTCTTAGAGATTATGAAAAATTTTCTACTGTTAAGCAGAATGAAGCACTGAAACAGATTGTTTCAGAAGATTGTGCACTCTCTATCATGGGAGTGTTTAAAGAGCTGATCCAATAAACATGCCAGACAGACGTGGTTCAGGTATAGCTGTAACCTGAGTCAAGGATGGACTACCTAACCTCTTAAGGACCCTTCTAGTCCAGTTTATCTACTGCAGGTTTTCATCTTTTGCATAGTTTCTCATGATACAATATGGAAAAAGGCTGGAGCACACAAGAATACAGGAATACTTCTTTGAACGAGTAAGTACTAGCCATGACATACAACAGCCCTGCATTATAGCAAAGGTGAAAAGAAAATAAAGGAAAAAACCAAAAGGGTTACTGGCTATGCTTTCTGAATCAGCCTTCTTTTGAGTCATCTCTCAGAGTACAACATGAACATACTGTCTGATCATCAGCCATTAAAAAACACGAACTATTGCCAAGCACTCCACCAACACATAGGCTACGGAGATTCCAACACACTCATCTAAGTATAAGACACTGCTGCCAAAGCAGGAGACTGCCAGTGCGCTAATATACCTTTGCATGCATGTAGGATGGGAAGCTTTTGACAACAAAGGCAAATTTCACCCAGGATGATATGCTACAGATATTTCTCTATCTTGTGTTCCAGAGCTATCCAGACTGCATGAAGCAATTAGATGCTGGAGTCCCAGAGGATGGATGAAGTATACCAAATTGTGTTTAAATGGTATTAGTCAAAAATCCTAGCTGATTTAAAAAATGATGCAATAAAATGTGTCTATGCTTCATCGCAAGGCAAGCATAAGGACATCTCTGCTAGCCAACTATCTAATTCTACATTTGCATGTATGCATGAAACAGTTCAACAGACAACAAGAGCTGTGGGATCAACCACAGGGGACAGAACCTCACAAAATCCTAGTCTATCTGTGGTAAAGTCAGAAAGGGCCTACTGATTTTTAATGAGGGCACGCAGGGCTTTCAGTAAGTTCCCATTGCCAAGAGGCAAGACAGGACAATATACGGCATTTAACATAACAAGGAAATAGAAGAAGGATTTTGCAATACCATTGTGACTAACACGCCACATCAAAATTCAGACAATTCAGTATTAAGGGAGGATGAGAGGTACAGATGTTTCAAGCTGGATACCCCCAAAGGCATCAGGGGTCAAAGAAACTAATGGATAAAGGATGGCACTTGGCTCAGCAATGCCACTTACTGCAAAACACTCAGGGTCTAGCAGACATGCAACTGACAGGATAAAGATTCATGGTTTCTCTCCCCATTATACATATTATATGGATTTCTATGGCTCAACAGAGAAAAGGCACATGTGACAAAGAACATCACACTAGGCATCTAATTACTAGGAAGAGGCTAATGACTGGAGGCCCTTGGGCACAAATTCACAGTTTTTACTATCTATCAATCAAAAAAACAGAGGTGAAAGTACAAGCACCAGTAAACTACAGATCATAAGAAGTAGACCAGAGAGAAACTTAAAACAATCAAAGTAGTTCCAAACAGCCAGAGGAAAAGGGCCAGGACTCAAAGACAGCCTTAGTAATCTTCCCACCTGTTGCAGAAGACTTAAAAAATAATATAGGAGAAAGACAGACACAGCTATGTAGTACTTAACAGCTGGTCTTAACTACTCATTAGCACAAATGACAAAAGACCATAAATTGCTATAAACACCTAGAAGCTGAACAGAATATGGAGAGAAAAATACAAGTTTGGAGAAATCACCATGGAAGCAATTCTGCATGGCAAAATGCTTGTGATGATTGTGTCACCTCTGTGCAAGGAAGTAAGTAAGCAAGCAAACAAAAAAAGGCCACCTTGCTTCAGAATTCTGGGAACAAAAGCCCATATGGACTCTGTCACATTGACACCAAGTACGGATGCATGGAGGACCAAGATTACAACCTGGCAATTACCAAAACCTAGGTGCTTCACAGAGCTCAAAAAACGAAGTTCATTAAAAAAAAAAAGAATACAGCTATAGTTTCTAATAATCCAGTTTGCATATACAGTCACATCTTTCATGCCAAATATTTAATCATGTTAATATTTTAACGTTAAGATTTTTCCTTGGCCAATTCAAAGGGCTGAGATGGAGTTTGCTGTCCCAAGTATGGTCAAGCAGACTGTTCGTATCTCCTTCCTGACTTGATTGACTCTTACCATTGAGCTGTTCAAGATTAAAATATGCTTTCAAAAACGTGTTAAGGTTTGCCTTGTTGGCGAACATGCCTGAAAATCCTGCGTAAGGACTGTGGCAAACAAACCAAGCCAAGAGTTAAAGTACAATTCATGTTAGTTTTAAATGGTTTTCATATGTATATCTGCATAGGAACTGTTTTAAATTCTAGGCTGCTAAAACAGTCATTCAAGGCATTCACTCTAAGTAACAATGATGAGCTCTTCCAGAAATTCTAACACAACTCCTGCAGGGTTCACTTTCAGAACTCATTCATCCAAGAATCTGCAAACAAGATCTAGCTGATATGCATAAATAACATAAAAGGAAAAGCTTCCCTTAAGCTCAGAGAACAGCTGCAACTCAGTTCTCTAAGACATACTGCCTCAGTGAACAATGGACACGATAAACTGTTAATATAGCCTAAAACCAAGGACATAGTGATCCTCTGAAAATCTTATTCAAGCTTTTATTGTAGTGAATTATTTAGATTTTTTAAAAAAGTGCCTTAAATGAAACAACGCCATTTAATGTTCATTTGCTGAGGGACAATGAATAAGGAGGTTTTTAGGTGGTCTTGTTAACAACTGCTGCTCTTCATCTGGTTGTTCTTTTTCTCTTCCATTTACTATCCACCTAGGTAGTAAGTCCTTCATTCTACATATTATAGTTGCAATTGTAAATTAAGCAGTTATTTACTACTCTACGTAAGTGTGTACGAAAATATTTTTACAAGGGACAAAGCAGGTTGCAGATTATTTAGCGAGGCTCCACTCTTTATCAAAAGACTACACTGAGTGCAAGTAGTGGACATTTTGTCCTGGGAATGTTATGCCAATGCTCATTACGTCTTCTGAAGTCAGGCTTACTTTCCCCAAAAGTACAAAAATGATAATTGAAAAAGAAAGTTAAGTTTCAAAAAGGAAATCATACCATGAAATACTGATACAGAACAATGCTTAACAAAAAATAACCTAAGACCTGATGATGATGAGGACTGCACACTTGAGGTTAGAAAGGTGATTAAGTGCTTGGTTAAATATAGCCTTAAAATATGTCTTCAGATTCTATTCATAATTAAGAAAGCCTGATTGTTTATGATGCCTGTTACTCTCTACTCGCAGTGGAAATGCAAAGTGCTTGCTATACTGTATATTATAATCAGTACTTAGCATACTGTTTATTACTATAATCACAATATAAATGTCTAAACCCTTGCATCTTTTCTCCTCTAAAGTATATTTGCTTTAAATCTGTCCTTTATTTTATGACATTCAGAATTGCAATTATGTTTTACACAGCAGAAACTTTCAGTATTTAAGAAACCACTTTCTTAATCAGTCTTCAGAGAGTGTGAGGCAGGATATGTGTAATTCAGGCATACAACAAAGTCAATAGATACAAACACCTGGTAACAGCCTGAACAAAATTCTGCAGCAACAAAGCCATAACCATATTACTTTTATTAAACCAAAATACATAATTTGCCATTCCAATTTTATATTGTTGGAAAATAAAAGCTGTATAAAATACTACTGAAGTACTATGAGCTACTACACACATACTTAAAAAGAACATGACTTAAATAAGGGTTACACACTAGAAAACATATTTTCAACATCTCACACTAAACCATCCTGCCCATGGCTCTGTCCAACCTGGCCTTAAACAGTGCCATGGACAGAGCCTTCACAACTACCCTGGGCAACCCATTCCACTGCCTCACAACCCTTACAGTAAAGAACTTGTAACAAAGGGGGTAATTGTTAGCTTCTAACTGGAAATAAAAGAAGTCTGAAAAACTATATTATTTTGTTTGCATAAGTTAAGTCATTGAACACTGTCATGATACAGCATTTGTAAAGTTGGCAGTAATTAAGAAAACATTTGGTAACATACTGAATTCACTAGAGTTTTATTTTTAAAGAAATGTTTTTCACCTAAATTATAAAGCTATATAACTGACATAAAGAGGAGTTCTTTGCACAATGTAATTAATTCCTTATTACAAAATTCAAATATGGGATTACAATCCAGTGTAACACAACAATTTTTTTTTTTACACTACAACAAGTTTTATGAAGTATTATTTCCTTTTATATTTTGACCCACTACACACAATAAAGAAGTAAATGCCGCACTTTGCTACAAGTCTTCTTTAGGTGAAATCTTTCAAATTTTACGTTTTTTCCACTCTGGCTTGTCTGTTTCATCATCTTCTGGTTCCACTTCTGCAAAAACTGCTTTTGGTTGTGTTCTAGAAAACATTAAAAAGATTAAAATAATGGTCAGACTAAAATTGTTTATCAGGAATTATATTAGACATGCACTAGACACAAATGACATCCTTTCTATACTTAAAAAGAGAGTATCCTACACCTGCCTGGTTTTCATTTTCAACAGAAACCTGTCAACTAATCTTCTAAGAAGTGAAGAAACTTGCGGCTCTCAGGCAAAAAACAAGCATAACAAACACACATCTTCTGAAAGTATTATTTCCTCATCAGCTCGCAATCATTATCTGTGTATTCCATGAATAAAATTAAGATAGAAGAGAGGAACAAATCAATTTGACACAATGCTAGGAAAATGGAGCTGCAGATCTTCTCATTCCGTGGTTTACAAAAAACAGAAACCTCCATTTTGATACACTATAGTATGACAGCAGTCAGTAAGTGAAAACAGAACAGCCAAGCCAGGTTTTCTGGCTTAGCCTGTGCATGAAAAAACCTGGCTTCTCTGAAGACTTTTTATCCAGCACTACTGTAACATAAAAACCCTACTGATCTTCAGATGAGAGCACAGTGTATCCTACAGTGAAGCTTGATGATATCTATTCCTCCGCTGTTTACTTGTCTTTTAAATAACACTTGAACTTTATAAAAACAATTATCGATTACTTTTTAAATGAACACAGTATCAAGTAGCATTTCAACAAACTGTTTGGATGTTCAGTTCCCCTGTTTTACACTTTAATCACTGCATGGTCCCCTTTTGCAACCTAATTCTCAGTACAATCACTGTGGAGCTGAACGCTCTTGAATTCTCATTACAACAGACATGACAAAGTATAAAATGCAGCCAGGGCAGTCATCATCTCATTAATGTATTAACTAATGTTTTTACAGCAGTCTAAGGATGTGAAACACTATTACTGTAACCACTGTTATGTGGCAGACTCTACAGAAGGCAAAAACCTTAACAAAATTGTGTCTGCCTTACTTAACATAATAGGTATAATTCAGTGTTGCCACTGACTTTGAAGAGTAATAGCAAGCCATTAGTTATTAAAGAACAGGATTCTCTGCTTTGTTAAATACAGGCACAAAACAGATTTAAAGCCACCAGAACTAGTCAAAGCCAACTTCCCTTATACAAAGGATCTTTTTATTGGCCTGTTTTCTCCGCCATCCTCCAAACTTGTCATGGAGGTAAGGAGAATACTACAAGGTCCCACTGCAAGACTCTACAAGGTCCCACTGCAAGACTCTATTGGCACGTGGTCCCTGGGTGCAGTCTGTACATCTTATTACGCCTAAGCAGACCTCGCACCCAGATAGGACCCATGCTGCTGAAAGTCAGGTGAGTCATTCTGCTCCCATAGAAAGCAGATCTGAGACTGAAAAAAAGTTTCTGATTTCAAAATTTCATTACAAAGTTACATAAACTCCACTTCACCGGTAATTGAAGGAGGATGTTAAAATAACAACAACAACAGAAAGATAAAAACACTCAATCCAAAACAGATACCCAGGATGAAGGCTTTACTGGCAAAAATACTGGATTTTGTTAGCTGCTGAAGAGGTGGAATGTATGGAATCTTCTTCCCTTTTTTCTAAAACATATCGATGGAAGTTTATTTAGCCCTCTTTAACAGTGTAACTTCCTTTTATCACAATAAATGAAAGGTATCTAAATGCCATATAGGATCACACCAGGTCAGTATCGAGGTCCTTATTAGTAAAGCATGACTAATTATGTATAAATATAAATTTTGACCACAAAGCCTCCTACTGTTATAATTTTGGTTAGAAACTTCCAACTAAGGAGAATGACTTAATTTGTCAAACAAGCAGCAGAATCTCTATATTTTCCAGGATCGGTGTGGCACAGAACAGTTACAGACTTCAGCTAGTGTATTACACTGAGTCTAGTAACACTGGGGGTGGGAGGTGAAAAGAAAGAAGCTGCAGTGTCACATAGCAGTAACCAGCTAAAGCAAACACATACAGAGGAAATCAGCTATGCTTGCTATCTCGTTTTTGAAAATTAACATGAAATGGCTGTAGCATCAGCTCAGCTGAAATGTAAACTGTTCCACCTCCACAAGCCACACAGCAGCAATTGGAGCCTAGGGCGATTTGTATGGTAGATCATTTTAAAGGCATAAGCTTAGAAAACACTGTTTTCATTTTAGTATTATCAGCAGTGATCATTTAATTTAAGTACAAAATGTTCCGCTTAGTAACTGAAATAGAGACTACTAGCATAGTAGCAGCTTGACACATGATTAATACAAAAGTTATCAGAACAGGTTTACTACTTCAAAATATTTTTATTTCTGATGACTAAATAACACATGGGGAAAATGCTGTTCTTTTTCCCCATCAACTTTCTGTATTTCATTTATCCTTGACTTTGGGGTTGACTTCAGCTTGTTAAGGATCCAGTTGATAGATTGCATCAGACACTGCCATAGAGGGCAAAGAGCCCAAAAGTGCTGGCTGATCTTTGAGGAAAACGTCCCCAAAAGGTTCCATTCATGGGGAGAAAGTGAAGTCTGGCAGAAATGTATTATGGATACACAGGGATCTCCTGTCTGAGATCAACCCAAAAAAAGGATGAACACAGACAGAGGACACAGGGACAACCTTATCCAAGAGGAACAGAGACATTAAGTGAAGATGTAGGAACTGAGTTACGAAAGTAAAACCACAGCTGGAGTAGAAACTGGGAAGAAACTTGAAAGGCAACACTACGGGCTTCTACAGGTACAATGACAGCCACAGGAATGCTAAGTAAAATGTGCTCAATGGGGCAGGAAACCTGCTGATTTAGAATATGGAAAAGATCAAGACACTTTATGCTTTCTCTGGCTCAGTTTTCCCTGACAAAGTCTGTCCTCATGTCTCAGAGGACCCCGATACTACCATCAGAGTCATTGGGAGGGAGTGAGACATTATCAACAGAAGAGGAAGATGGAGACAGGGAGTACGCTGCTCATTAGACATACACAAATCCATGAGATCAGATGGGATTGATCCAAAGGTACTAAGTGAGCTGGTACATCAATGAATGCCAATGTGACTCTGTCATTGCAAGAGCACTCTATCATCTTTGAAAGGTCATGGTGACTAGGGGAGGTTCTCAATGATTAGAAAAGGCAAACATCGTAATCTTTATGAAGGGCAAAAGAAGATTTGGGGAACTACAGGATATTCTACCTAAGCCCCTGGGAAGGCTATGGGAACAATCCCCATTGAATGCATTTCCACTCACAGTCAGGACAAGAAGGTGATAGGAAACAGCCAGCATAGATTTAGCAAGAGCATACTATGCCTGCCAACCAGACTGCTGAACAGGCTGCCCAGAGAGGTGTTGTGGAATCTCCATCATTGAGGATATTCAAACTTGGCTGGGCAAGTCACTGAACAATCTCAATGCACTGACAAATGCACTCCCATTGTGGGTTACACTAACAGGCTGCAAACAAAACCAGGAAAAAAAACTAACATGATTTCCTCATACTGTGTGCTTCTTTTTATTTTGGCATTTCTCAACAAATACAGATACGCAGACCTCTAGAAAATTTCCAGGGGCCATGCAGACTGCTTTTGAGTCACCATAATCCCTCTGGTTATGGGTTGTTTTTCTTAGTTACTTTTCAGGGATCCAATAAAAGTAGCTTATTGACATCTGAGGTTCACAGACTAGCAGCTAAAAAAAAAATACTGCTGCAGTTAAACGAGCTGGAGAAGACAACTGCATGTCACACAGCATGTGACTCATGCTGCAATAACTTTTGAAATTGGTGTTTATATTGCACTGGAATAAAGAAAAAAACATGACTTTCAAGCATGCTCAGAAACCACAATAATGTCATAAAGGCTATTTCCAGACTCAAAAATGAGGATTTGCAGCATGAGACACCTTTATATTCCTTACCCCACCAACTAGCCTGACACTTCCCTGAATCTCAAAATTTACTAATTTTTAAAACAGATTAACCTTAAATACACCAACATGTGCCAATGAAATCATTGTTACATAAAATTCTCTTCAGTCCTGCTTCTTCAACTAAAGGTACCTGAGCCAATGCATGACCAGCACTTCACACACTGCTACTGCCACTGAGAAAAAGTTCAGTGAATACAGCACAGCTACAGGTTGTTGCTTCAAGTCATTCCCTTTTGCCTGTGATAGGCAGCAGTGATAAAGACAGCAAAGTAAGGACAACATCACTGAAGAGAAAGGTATTTTCTAGAGAACTCCGGTCTATCTTGGTGGGAAGGAAAACTTCACCGTCACTTTCCCTATGGTACAGAAGAGAGCTACATCTGGGCCTGATTAGGCCCTAAGCTACAATGCTTAGCAATTCCTTCAGAGGGACATCTGAAGTCATAGTATATCTGTACAGCTGTGCTAAAACAAACAGCTCACAAAGAATGTAATTTTCAAACATTTACAAATGATGCCTCAAGTTCTTTTCCTGTAGCTCTTTACTTGAAATCTTCAATCTGTCCTGCCTTTCCTTTCACTCCACTGAAATTTGAAATCTTTTAGAGACTCTTGCCAAGGTCTCTAAAAAGCTTATCCTGAAAAATCTCAAGATCTTTTCTTTATCCTCACCCACTATGACTTTTCTGCTGTGTTGGTCACATTTTTTCACCACTTCATTCATTCTGTGACATGTCATCTCCTAATTCAGCATGCACGTTTTATAATCCTCAATATCCTTTTCAGCAGCATCTGCTTTTTCACCCATCCTTTTGCCTTTTATGTACTTCCCCCTGCTTTTCTGGCTTAAATTTTAGAAGAAGTAGAAAGGCCAGGCCAATAATAACAAGCTTGAAAAATTTTCCAATTGAAAATACAATTAAAAAAGCGTGAAGACAGCTAATCAGTATGAATGGGGGCAGTCATCACAGAGTTACAAAAGCTCTGATCAACTGAAAAAAAAAAAAAAAGGAATTTCTTAGTCTTCTCAGTCTAAAATTATGTAATAACCATCACTGAAGAAAATTAGCTACAATTTTCTTAGACATTTTCTTGATAAGGAGAATGAAAAACTGTAGATGAATAACCATCCATTAGGCAACACAAAACCAAAAGCCTTGTCGAACAAGAGGTACATCAAGCGGATAGCACATTAAGTGGAAATTTACGACAAGAAATGTGGAGAAAATGAGAGTAGAGAAACGAAGTACTGAAAAGAATGAACAGTATTAAAAAAAATAACTTAGATGTATGATTTTTAGGTCTCAAGACAGAATGCAATTTAAATGTGTATCCGAATATCAACTTTCCTAATTTTATAGTGTATCTTACGCTATAGCTAAGTTACTAGCTTCCCTAGGTTTGTATACTGCTCATTATTATGAACTACTGGTCTTAAAAGGGCCACCAGGGACACTCAGTATTAATGGTAATTTATGACAATTACTTCTAATTTGCATAATTTATTAAATATGCATCCATATGAATATCTGCAAGATGCTTTAGACACAGGGTAAACATACATGCCAGGTAAAGTCAGATATAGGATATAATTAACACAGCTGTGTGTGTGGGCAAGTAGCTAATGAAACCTATGACTATCATTGGTCTACAGCTATTAATTGGTCTACAGCTATAGACTGAATATTAATAAATATTTCTGAAAATAAAAAACATACCACAATAATAAAGTTTTTGCACTCAGCGTATTAAATAATAACAACAAGAATAATAATAACAAGAATAATAATTTTAAAATGCTCTTTGCATAGACTACATCTTAAAGTCAAGCTTTTAAAGCAAGGATAATGGCAGTTGCATTGGCATGAGATTTATCAGCTGACAAAACCATCAAGGCAACATGCTGTTGGCTGTAGTCCAGTCCCCCCAGATATGTATCACCGTCTGGTGTGTAAGTTAATAGCAGTCTGGACCTGGATCTTCCCACTTCTCAGCCAGCTATCTCCTTCCCCTGCAGCTACATCTTCAGCTAGACACTGTAATGAGATCTGCCCACCTAACACTGTAAGCCTTCTGTAATAGAGCTATGTTTTAAAACTTTCATGTCTACTACACTGCAGGTGTCAGGGATGAAACTTAACACACAATCAATGAAGTTACTGAGTCAAAAATGTACTGAATTATCTACCTACCTGATGGAATGTGTGATTGTATTTACTTTTAAAGATGGATAGCTGCCCATCTCAAATAAAACAAGGTACCAACACATTCAAAGTAAATTTTATCTCTAGCACACATGCACTATCAAACAATTAATGATCAATATTTAGCATATTCATTACAACAACTGTTACAGAGTCAGGCTTTCAAATATTTCTTCTTTGATGCAAAATGTGGTTCTGTATAACGCACTGATTTGATGTACATCATCAAATGCATACTTATTAATTAGCCAGACAAAGGCAGGCTAAGTCACTGACATTCTCAAGTTGCTTTGGAACAGCTATTCAGTTAACTTGTCAGAAAACAAGTGTCATCACTAGAAACAGCTATGACTCTTAATATATTTTGAGTTTTTAAAGAGGTAGTGATTGTTTCACTCAAGAGCTAAATACTAATAAAGAAAGTACAGGCAGTAAAGTACTAATGAACGTACAGCCTAGGAGATAAAACACTGGGCTGCAAACATGAAAAAATAGTTTGTTATTGGCAGACTGTTCTGTGCAGGCTATTTCAGCTCCTCACAACCTTTTCCTTATGCATTTTGAAAATACTACTTATACTACATCGATTTTGTGTAACAAAAACATCAATAACAAAATATGAAAATTTTGGTAATTTCTGAAGTGCTAATTTCTGTTCATTAGTATGAAATTCATTTATTATTTTAGTGCTATGATGAATTAATATATTTAATGGTTTGAACTGTATTTAGTTCTAGGAGAAAAAAAGTCTTTCGTAGAAAGCAATCTAGAAGCATATTGCACAATTTTCATAGCAACACATACGAAGATTCTAAATTCTAAACAGCTTAGAAAGCTTTAAAATAATTTTCTAGCATTGACAGGTATATTTTAAAAATGGCAATGTCAAATTTCAACAATTTAACCTCCTCTTCAACCTCTTATCTTCATAAAAAGAGTATGGCATATTCTTAGTTTACATACTCATGGCAGCAATCCAAAAAAGGGAAAGTATACCATTAAAAACATGTGTCTTCTATTTTTACCAAACTCCCACTGGACTCCAGAAATATTGGTTGTATTTTTAATTGTATCCTTACTTAGCATATGCCGGAGAAATCCAGTATGGATTCTCCTCCGCTTCCTTTGCGTGACGTAAAATAGCCTCTCGAGGGTTGCTATCATCTGTCTTATCCAGTGCAATATTCTTGACTATATACGATGACAAGGTACCTCCATGAGTTCCAACACGCCCACCACGACCTGCAGGGAAAAAAAAAAGACTATATTAGAGATAAATATTTAAGAGATAAACATCTGTAACAGTGACCTGATACAAAGACATTATTTAACACTGTAGGAAGAATCTTATTTAAAGCTGCATTCACAAAAGTGTTTTACTGATTATGTAACACAAAATAAGTCATTGTGATTACTTACTTATTTCAGGCAAACACCCCAATCAAAAAACAACGTATAGAGTGTTGGATATTACCCATACATATAGAGTCAGCATGCCAAAAAGTTTGAATGCAAACCCTAAAAAGTGTAGGACTCAACACGATGGTCCCTCTGGCATACAACAGTCTGAATTGATTACACCTAGATTACCTGGTCCTGCTACTGGAGGTTCAGGTTTGTGAGACTTCACAGGGTCCAGCCTATCCTTCTCCAGCTGCTTCCTGGTGCTTCGCTGTCGTGGTTCACGGAACATCGGAAGTGCATGGGCTGAAGGGTCACAATTTGGAGAAAAACAAAGTTAGAAATTTTCTTTATAAGGTTTTAATTACAAAGACGAAGACTGGGATTCTTTCTTGCAATGGAAAATGTGGCAGAAGCAGCAGCCCAGTTGGATACAGTTCTTCTGTATCCAAGCAGTGATTCACTGATGGATACTGAGAGCTTCTTTCTGCTGATTTTTTTTCAAAGATGAAATCAGTCACATTTCTAGGCTTCCTTCAGGCAGGAGCCTTTCATATGAAATACTGTTTGCACAGTTTATGTATATTTAATTTATTCTTCTATCACTCAGTTCTCAGCATTAGCACTGTAACCAACTGGTTGCTCTTTTCTGAACTTCCCAGTCTTCTAATGCTCCAAGAGCAGTACAAAACCCTGGATACATTCTTAGATCTATAACATAGAGGGAAGCAATCCTCTCGATCTAAATGGTACTGGTTCTGCATATGAAATCATAATCATGTTCTTTCTTGAATTATAAGATTAATCAGGGTTGGAAGAATACCCATTACTGAGAGAATTTAGCAAAATTATCAGTATTTAAAACTTCTATTTCCTCAAAAATGTCCTCAGTATCCTTAATCACAGTAATTGTTTTGGTCCACTCAGGCAATTTGACAGCAACAGAAAAACGCCATGTTCATGGACGCAGCTTTCTTATGGTGAGGTTTAGCTCTCACATTCAGATATGCTGATTGCTGCCGTTTCCAAAAATGCAGGAAATTGTGCTGGGGTTAAAAAACCCAACAAAGGCAAAACTCAGCCTAACAAATCTTGCATTTAGAAGCACCAGCCCTACACTGAGTAAAAGAAGAAAAAAAAAAAAAAAGAGAAAGAGGGGAGGGGGAGAGTCTAGGGACTTATCAGTTTGATTTTTGAGCTTATTTCTGGAAGCCTGCTCAATTTATTAGTGTGAGGGAAGTCGCCACCAGGTGACAAAACTGTAGTTCTTTGCAGATAAATGTTTAGGCCTTATTTTTGCAGATTTCATGACGTCTAAAATGCCTGGGACAATTTACTGAAAAGCACAAAGATTGACTGGTTTACGCACAGCGTGTGACTCAGAGATCTATTGCTATTTGTGGTGTCAAAGTTGTCTAAGGAAAACCCAAACTTTATATTCCTGTGCTTTAAATGTAACACCTTATTCCTAAAACCAACATTCCTATATTAAAAGTAGCCATTACAGCCAATCTTAAAATTAAAGGACAGCTGGAAGTCCAAAGGGTGGGGGAAGGGGTTTGAGACGGAGGGCAAAAAAAATGAGAAGGACAAAGGGTTGGATCACTTTCAAAAGGACTTCCAAGATCTTAATTTCTTTCCATTTGTACTGGTAAGCTTAAAAGACAGACATCTAACCTCTGAACAGTTTCCAAAGTATGCAACAAAGTTCAACATTTGCAAAGCAAATCCTTACATTTTTCTGCATCGCTTTATATGGAAGTATCCTTACTTAGGTTTCAAAATGATGTGGAAAAAAAATGGTTTAAACAGCTAAAACTCGGATGATAAGATTTCAAAACTTTGCATAATTGGGACCTAAATCTTTGACTGGCATTTATAAATGCTATTGAATACACAATTTCAATTAGCTTTTAAACAGAGAAGTGGGTTTTTTTGAATCACAAAAGCTCTTTACATTAGAAACATTAACAACAAAGTGCACACAAAGTATTTAAATAGTAGACCATGTGCTGATATAGGCAAGGCTGTAGTAAGTAGGGATGGGTTCAGAAGAGCATCCAAGGGAGAGAAGTATCACTGTTCTTTGCCAGCTATTACTTTACCCACTGCTACCCAAAAATCAGAGCTGGACATCTGCAGCAAGAGGCAGCTGTGGCTGGGAAATACCTGAGGTGGAAACCCAGAAGACTGCTGAGACTTTCTTTTGTTTATTATGCTGCCAAACAATTATCTTGTTCTACAGAAATGGTTTCAGCTATTTCCAGTACCAAAACTACTGGAAAACAATAGTTCCAAACACCATTGAACTGGAAGAGAACTAAGAGAAGCAGGAAAGCACAACTGTGTGATTCTTCTCATTTCACATGAGAAAACACAACATTAGGGGAATGTTAACGGTGAGGGGCAAAAATCTCAGTTGATCCCATCATCCCTTTGGAAAATCTGCCCTTGGGAAAAGGCAGGTAACTAAACACTTTATAGCAACAATGATAACTATTTCTTATGCATCGGCGAGCCTTAATATGAATGCAAGTCCTTATACAATGACAACCTTGAGGATATAAAGGTACTTAAGCTGTTTAAAACCCCATATAACTCTGGATAAGTTCTAAATTTTGAAAAATCACTGGGAATTTTTTCAAGACCTATCACTAAGGTCTCTGATATTGTCACTGGTACTGTTAATGTCACAAGTGGGAAAACACTTCCTAAACCCACCTACAATCACTGATTTAGTTATGTAAAACTGAAGATTTGGAAAAACTCAAAAATACTTGAGTTTTGTTGGTTTGTGTTTTTTTAAGGCAGTTGTTTTTTCAGGCTTTCAGGTGCATCAGAACCTAAAAAGCAACCATTATTAATAACTTTACAGAGCCTACAAGATATATATACATTTCTGATTGTGCAAGGCTAGAAAAAAATATGTACAAAGCACTAACATCTCACACCAGTGAGCAACACTTGATGAAAAGCTGCGAGGAAAATATAAAGCTGTATGATCTGCAAATAATTTCAAACCTAAGAACTAAGGATGCTCCTATAAAGATATACTTAAATTCCTTACGTGTTATAATGTAATCCTGTGTAAGAGTCTCTGCGGGTCTCTCTTTTCGTTTTGTTTTGACCACACATAATTTTGCTCCCCTAGGAGGAAACACACAGCAGTTCAGTTGGTCTGTTTACATCAAACAGAAACAGGTTTTTATTCAAGACAGCCTCAAAGTTATACAGCATTTTAAATATTCATAAATGTGTGTATCTTTGCCTGTCCATGCACATGTGGAGGACAGAGATTACCGATTCTGTTACAGAGCAGTTTGTATGACATGTGGAAACAAGGGTGGAAGATTCATTTCACACTTCATTTGTCCACAGCACTTGCAGAATGTGCTTCTCTCCCAACATCAGCAGTGATTTGCTCCTAGTACTCTTCCTGAGCTGCAGAGGCAGCAGTTATCTAACCAGAAGTGTCTGTAACACTGCAGCTGGAAAAAGCTGCATAAGCCTGGCTGGTGCAGACTGATTTGAACTGGTGGTGTTTTCCTCCTCACAGAAAGTACCAGGGAACAAACTGGACACAAAAATGAGCTAGGACTCCTGTGGTCTGTGCCTAGGAAATGCAGGCTACCTCTGAAGAAGGGTCCAAACAAGGGTGACCAACTCTCTTGTTCTCCAAATTGACAAAGATCAGAAAAATAAAACATTTCCAATAATCTTGTAAACCAGAATTTACCTTCACCTTCAAGTGTCACAGTAAGCATCTGGACACAGTATGTTTTTGGATACCACTGAAACAAAGATGAATGCATATATGGGCAGAACATTATACCAGCAATTATACCAGCAAATGTGCTGTTTTTCAGAAACAAACTGGTTTCTTGTTTTTTATTTCTTTCTACTCTTCCAAAATAAGTAAAACTGAAAAACTCTGCAAAACAAATGCTACTAAAATGTTTTTTTTTCTCATTTACTAGTATAACCAAAGTACCACGGAATCAGGCTAAATTTAAGAAAAAAGATAATGTTCTTAGTCATGAATCATGATTACGTACCTCTGGCTTTTGACAGGATCATAGTAGACTTTGGCCAAACCATTTCCTGTACCAACCATGATCTGGTTCAGCTTAGGATGCCAAAGGCTACGCACAACACTCTGAAATAAAAAAACATATTGATAGATGGTCATTAATCCAGATTTTAGAATTAATATTCCTATTGTCAAATAGTGGATCACAGTCACACTGTAGCAGGAACATGCTTAAGAACATGAATGAATATATAAATATGTAAGTTCCTCTTGAGCACAATGTAAAAGGAGTGACAATGCATGGACGTAGGCAGAAAGCACAAACTGGTGGCAGCATGAGGGTGTTTTCCATAGACTAACCGCTCCAGGGTCTTAGTAAGCATAATGAAAATGGAAAGTTAAAGGAGGATTTGAATAATGACAGCAAGGAGAACAATAAAGTGCTTCAGATACAGCAATATAGGCCTTCATGTCTTTTGCATTTTCATTCTTAATTCTTAGTTCTTCCACCCTGTTCTTTATGTTTTTCACTTCTCACACAGTGCTGACCTTTCACTTGCTGACTAAAGAAATGGAAGAGCAGCTGATTTTCACTCTTGGTTCTTTCTTCCCCACAACACCCAGAAGAACTGGGTAATTGAAGCAAATGTCTCACAGCTCTGTCACACTTCTGGTCAGCAGAGAAACTAATTTTCAGACATTAAGAGAACTGTTCTTTTACACAGAGAGTGTGCTTCTCCATGTGACTTTGAATCTCCACGTGATTAATGTATTCAGTCTGATTCAGCACACCAGCACATGAACTCTGTAAGAGTTGATCTTCTGACTCAGGAACACCAAGGAAGCTGGCATAAAGGGCAACGCATCCCAGTGCATCCCACAAACAAAAACCCTGTATTTGCCTCTGACTATTCAGGGGAAGAAAAGTGTCTAGTTTTTGATAGACAATAATTTTTTTATAGGGATACTGTCCAAGACTGAAGAATGGTCTTAACAGTGTCTGTATTTCTTATGTAATAAATGTATCCAGAGTTAGCAGGATGCATTGTCCTGTTAGTATTTCACTGTAAAATGCTCATTTTTAGCCCTGTATTTCCCCTCGGGTAACTAATTCTCTTTTCTCAAAAGCCAGGAATAGATTCTTCTCAAAGTGAATTAATAATTCAATATTCAACCACTATCACCCCATCCACCTATCTACTTTAATTTCTAACATGATACAGCACATGAAATTCACAGAATGGGAACCACTAATGTCTTAAGAGAAATCCAGCACAGCTAAAATATAATTAGGAGTGTAATACAGCCCTATGACTTGGGAGATAAGAACCACCTAATCTGAAAAAGCATGGTTACCTATCAGCTCTAGTGATCCAGAATCACTTCCCATTTCATGTTCCATACTAGTTTTGCTTTGGTTCAGATCCCAGTTTTTTTAATGTTATGAGAAACAGAGTATTAAAAATATTGAAAAAATTCTAGCGCCCATTCAGCCGTCATGAATCAGAGATTCATTTTATTGCAAAATTATGGAAGACTCTCTTCTCATCTATTTTTCTGCTTTGTGTTCTTGTTTAAGAAGAAAAATTGAATGAATTGAGTTTACATGAATTAACTGACCATTCCTTACAAGGTTCCTCTGCAAAACATTCTCTTTCTACACAGATGTACATACAGTATTCTACATTTCCACATGCTTGCAGGTATAAATGAATCTGGTTTGCTTATTATGAGATAACTAAAGGACAACAATCTATTACGAGATAACTAAGGTACAAAGTATAATTCTCTTATTATTCCATAAGCCTTGCCAGAAGCAATCAAAATAATCAATACAGGGTTGCTAATAAGTTGTTTGATTTAAATAAGACATTCTTACATACTGTTAGTGAATGCTCAAAATGCTACAGTAACTTTAAAACACACAAAGCTAATAAGCACTGAAGGTCAGAGGTGGGTGGCCTTTTATTAATATTTATTGCATGTTTTTCACCAGCCTTTTTAAACATTGTCATTCATGTGGTTCTCCACTTTCTACTATCAAGTAAATGTATTTTATAGCATGGTACTGGATACCAGCCAACAAAAACAAAGTCTGAGACAGTGTGGCTCAGCACTGCTGGGGATTGCTAAATTTCTAACTTGTCAAACATGCACAGCACACTTAAAACCACCCATGGCACATGCTCCAGAGCAGGCAAAATAACTGCCATTAAACACAGGCCTATAAATCTTCTCGAACTGTAAAATGTCCCTAAATATAACTTGTTAAAAACTAAATAAATACAAGCTCTGAACATGCAAGTAATTTTATTAATCCATTGGCATAGAAACTACTTTAGAAGAAATAATAAAAATTTCAGATTATGTTAGAAATGGGCAATACCTTAAAAAGACCAAAATACTTTTGGGCTTTTTAATACCAATATTTCAAAAAGACCAAAATTCCTAAACAAGATCCTGATTTTTTTCCCCAATGATATAAATCTAAAGAAGTAAAAATTCTAAATATCTACACAACAAAGTGATGACTGTGGACTAGGTCTTAACACTGCAAATGAGGGGAAAGGGGATTCCTTATCATACAAAAAATAGTTACTTCATAAAGAGGATTTAGCCTTTGATGCCTCTAACCTCCCTACTGTTCAGTTAAAATAACTCCTGTAGACATCTTTATCACTGGAAATGCTAATCATCGAATTCCAGCTCAAAGAAGGTCCTAGCTCCCAGCTCTCCACGCAAACAAGAGTGTTAATAGCAGAAAAAGTGTATTCCTGGCTTCGCCTACCTATGTACATAGGTAGATACCCACCTACTGATACAGCATTGTACACAATTACAGAATGACTGCAACTGGAAAAGAGCTCTGGAGATCATCTAATTCAACCCCCCATGCTTTAAGAATGGCCAACAAGTAGCTCTGGACATCAAGTTTGGTTTTGAATATTTCTACGAATGGAGACTCTAACAGCATCTCTGGGCAACCTGTCTCAATGTATGACCACCTCCATCATAAAAATTATCAAACCTCAAACCATTTTCTTTTGTTTAAGTGGACGTTCCTGTAATTAGTGTTGTGCCTGCTGTGTAGAGTGGAATAACAGCCTCCCTCAACCTGCTGGCAACACTCTTTTGCCTGATGCAAGCGGCTATGGCTTCTTACTGCCACTTTCTATTTCTCTGAGATGGAAAAGGAATTTGCCATTCCACAGAAACGTTTTAAGAATACCTTGTTTCCTTTTAAGATTGTGCCCTGCAATGGAACCCTACACAAACAAGGTTGTACTTCAATTTTAACTTTGCTTCATGGACGCCAAGCACAAAAGACTTGACCAAGCGTAAGTAATGATTGCATGGAAATCCTGTGAATGACAGCTTCAACATTCAGAAAATACAAACACCAGAACAAGTAAAAATTTCAGTTAACTAATTCTAGATTCAAACAATCACACAGAATGACTTTACCTGTTTCTTATAAAATAAAACTGAAACAGGACAAGTCTATGTAGATTCTGAAATCCTGAAATTTCCATGCCATATATCAACTTTGTAAATGAAAAATAATGTAACAAATAAGAATGATAAAATGTATAATGTATCATAAAATTGACTTCTTCAATATTTAAAATAAAGATTTCTGTAATGTCTGGATGTTTTGGACAGTACATCTTTCGAGCATGAAATCCTGGAAGCCTGTAATATAATCCTGAAAGTAATTTTATCCATGGAACTAATGAAGCCAGCTCTGTAAGATCTGGAAGTACAGCACTTAGATGCAAAAGCATTAAGTTCTTCAAATTAGACCAATCTGAATAGCCTTTTGCAATGTCTGTTGCATATATGAACACAGTAGCCTGTGTTGGGAAATACTGGTAAAAGATTGTGAAAATATTTTTGTGAAGTCATTATGTGAAAATATTAAAAATGTTAACAGAAAGAAAACCACTCCAAATTCACCTTCTTCACTGACACTGTGGAAGAGGCTACAGCAGATTCAGTGGGTGTTATTGACAGTAGGCCTTTGTAGTTATTTTCAGGTAACAAATTTTCTTGTAATGCTACTTAAACTGAAAGTCAAAACATTATTTTAAAGACATTGTTTTTGCAATCTGGATGAGAATGTTTATCATGTTAAACAACTGCCTAATAAAATAAGAACATATTACTGATCATTCTTGAAACTTGCCGTATCTTTTTCTGAAGTTGCTATAGTATGGTTAAAACAAAATATGAATTATCTGAACTACACATAATTTTTACTTTATTTTTAAACTAAGCACTATACTTACTTCAGACTCCCAGTTCTTTTAAAATAAACCCCAGATTTAGAAAGTTTTACCTATAGTAACTTAAAAGTTTAATAATATGTGGTAATCTTAAACCATATAACTCAAATACATAGAAAGGTGGCAGGCAAAAGTGATGGTATTGCTATTCCCTTGTGTGCTATTCCACCTGCACTTCTTCTGAGACATGCAGTCCCAGCTCATGTGAAATTCTGGGGTGATTCATAAATAGTCTCACCCTTAACAGTCTGTTCTCACCTGTGTCTTTCCCTTTGTATCATATGAAGTAGAGCTGTTGCTGCAGATAAACAATAAACTATACCAAATAATTTTTCTGTTAGGTTATTCTTCGTCTGGCTTAGCTGACTAGGTGACTACACACATGGTTTTGCTGGCACTATGTACATCAACAGTGTTTTGATGGGATTTAAGAGCAGTGCCTCTAAATGAGAAACTGAAGCCTGAAGCACAGTTTTCTGTTACATGGAATGGGACATTTATTCTGGCCTAGAAATATACTCCTGTGTTTAGCAGGCAAAGTGAAGAATAACCAAAGCAGATTTCTCAGCAAGCAAAAGCTAATTATCTCAACTGAAACTGTCCAGAGCACTTGGGTAACTCCCCAACAGAAGTAAACAATACGGAGAGGGTATTTTACAAGGTCAGCAAGAAAAGATTAAAATGATTTGTGGCATAGGAATGGAAAATTTACCCCTAAGATGAAACCACGAAGCTGGGTAAGGTCATAAAACTTGAAACTGATGTCAAGGATTAAAAGAATTCTCATGGATCTTTGCTTATAAATATGTGTCAAGACTGCAGCAGCAAAGACAAAATTCAGTTCCCTAGTCCATGCTTCAGGTAAAAGCATTCAGCCTTACAGCATGGATAGAGTGGGTCCAGGGTGGAAAGAAGTATCTCAGGGGTGTCAGTATAGGTTGGAGGCACAAAGAGTAGGAAAAGTTAACAAATTCAAGTAAGGTCAACTAGAAAGGGTTAGATGTTTCACACTGGGAACAGGGACTGGCAGAGATTATGGGGGTTGTGAGAAGTTTCAGAGAGGATGCATCATTAAGAAAAAACCCAAAGCAAATATAGCAAGCTTACCTGGTTCCTACATATTACATAAATCTTCATTCTTATCCCCAAAATATTTTTCATAGTAGAGCCTAAGCAGTCACTTAAACTCATGAATATCTTTTTAATCTACTAAAATGTAAGGCTGCCCCTTACATAGCAAAATAAGGAGAGTTTATATAAAGAATGTCTCTCAAAAGCATTATTCATCTCTATCCTGTTTCACCCTACTGCAAGAGAGCTAAGGAAAATAAGGTTTCCCTCCACAGCTGTCTTCTTGTATTCCTAACATTTTACATGTCTGTAAGCTGAAGCTGCATGAAAGTACTGACTTCCTAGATTTTGCATTTCAGTTGAAACTTTGACTGATACCCAGCAAAATGTAACTACCTTTATATGTATAAAACCCCCAAGATAATAGCCAATCTTTTGTAGCTAGCAAAACTTCATTAAACAGCCATGTATATGTGCATGCATATACTGATTACGGCCGTCAGAATTTGCTTCAAGTTTGGCATGATGTCAAGTTTCACAAGAAAAAAAAAAAAATCTGTATTTTTGACATAAATAGGCATACACTTCTGAAGCACTTAGGTCAATGAGGCTATATTCTTTCTTTGCTACTGCAAAATGAAAAGTAAATTAGATGGGCCATATTTTACAATGATGTTTTAATTTCTTTTCCCTCCTTCAGGGGGTCTTACTGCTTCTCTATCAGGCACTGTTTTCTTTGGAAACAGCCCCTTCTCCCTAAAAACAGTTAAGTTTTAAGGTTATATACCATGCATTTATCTTCTAAAATGCACACTTCATGTTAAGTGTATTTTCAGATAATGAATGATAATGTATTGGCTTTTTCAAGTACATTTGTAAAGCTCCTCCTGCCATGCTTCTGTATCAGTTATGCACTGTTTGAATAAACCTTTTCAACTGTCCTTTTCCTTCACATACAGCTATTCATTCTTCCCTGATAATTCTCATTTTCAGTCTGCTTCTACAGTTGCTCCAAAATGCCAGAATTGATTATTCAGTTATCTGCAGCTATCAGACTTCTAGACTAAGTTCACTAAATTAATGTACACTTTCATGACTATTAGCAAAAACTGTCCAAATGAAAAGACAAACAAACCTGCTAAATGGAGAAGATGCAACTATATACTTCCACACCTGCAGAAAACTACCCTGAGAGGGTGGAAATCTCTACTGAATGATGCTGACATACAGCTACTATCTGTACTATCTCTGTGATGAGTATACAACCAAAATCTCACTTGCAAACTGGAAAAAGCGATTTCCTTGCAAATTACGACTGGAAAAAAAAACCCCACCAAAACTAATTTTAGATAAATATTGAAAATAGTAAGAGAACATACTAATCCTAGGCTTTCACACACCCCTAACTGTTGCAGCAAGAGCTCCTGGGGTTTGAATGTCTCCTTCATGTGATTTTTCCACCCATTAAAAGCCCCACAAAACAAACAAAACAAAAAAAAGCACAAAAAAAGCAAAAAAAAACGAACCCACAAACAAAACAAAAACAACAACAAAAAAAAAAAAAAAAAACAAGACAAACCAAACACCCCCCCAAAAAGAGTTTGTTAAAATTTAGTTAAAGTTCTACAATCTTAAGGTGAAGTTGCTGATTTTTTGACAGTTATGTCTGTAAATCAGGTGAAAGTAAGAGAATATAAACTTCACCCCTGGTTAGCACAATCTCTTCATAGAGTGGCAAGCTCTTCTGAAAACTGCCTACAGTTGAAACCCTTACATCAACAGAAATGAGTGCAGAATTAATCCATTTTTTACTACTTTGCTATTAACAAGGTCAGAGCACAAGACCTGAAACATCCTAGTGCTTTAGCAAGACAGAACAAACGCCACTGGAGGGAAGTAAAGATACTAGGTGGAACTTGCCTCTCACAACTTCCAATGTCTACACCTCTAATCTTTACAGGTCTATTCTTCAAAAGCCTACAAACTTTCACCTCCCTTTATAGCTAACAGAGAGAAGCAAGAATTTTACAGTGGCCTTCATCTAACCTATGTTAGATACCTATTTTAGGATAAGATTAAATCAGTCTGGATGTGTTTATTTTTCTCTGTTGATTTGAAAAGGAGCACAGGGTCACTGGATAAGCAGTACACATCTATACTTGGTCAGGTGAAACCCTGAAGCCTACAACGGCCAAAATAACTATGTAAGAAGAACAAAAAACTAACAAGGACCTATATTATAGCAACTGTACTACATACACAAAACTCCCCAGTTCAAGGATAAAGGAACCTGGAAGCCAAATTAAATACTCCTAGTGTACAAAGAATACAGCAGATATAAAGTTCTAAAACTAGCCAACAAATCTTTAGAATCTTAAGTTGAAAGATCAGGTCTAGCTCTGGAAGTACCAAAATGCCAAACAGGGATAAACCAGAAACAGAGCCTATGCTGGCCCTTGTTGCTTACCCCTTTGCTAGTTTATAGTCCAGCAAACAATTCCTTCAGATCCTGTCTTGAAGCTAGACAATAAAAAAGTAACAGCAAGCGCTGCTGCTTTAAGAAAATATTTTTGGTTAAGAAAAACTTAAATAAACCTTCCCTCTATCCCATGTGCAAGCTTTGCTTCAATGGCCATGACGGTATGTGATGGGTTCTGTTTGAACAGCACAGCTCAGATTTTCTGCATTTGGCTGTCCAGACAGCCACATAAGTGGCATGTCAGCAGGGAAGGTAGCAAACGTGTATAATGACATTCTGACCATGGTCGTGAACTCTGAAAGGACAGGTCACCACAGCAGTGGCCAAATGGGTTCACTGAATTGAATATGTATCTTAACTGTAATCTTTACACATTCCATCATTGCCAGAAAAATAAAAGAAAAAAAAATCTGTCAAAATCAGTGCAATTTGAGTGCAACTTGTTGATTTAGCACTGCCTTTTCTCCTGCAAAACCCCTACATATTCATGGTGAAGAACTACTTCTGCAATGCAGTATCTTTAAAACACCAGGAGCTTAGAACCTAATTAAGGTTAAAGAAACGTAACTGTTTATTAGTTTTGGTTTTTTGTTTGTTTTAAGCAACAGTAATTACCTTTCAAATTAGCATTACTCATTTCCTAAGCTTATAGTTATATTACATTATATTTAAGAGGGGTAAGCAATTTCAAGCTTGTGGTGGAATGAGATACCAAATCTCAGTGTGCCTTCCAGCTTAATCTTCTATAGTGCTGGAACTTGCACAACATTAAGTCCATCTGACTTTAGTGGTATGTCTTCCCATCTTCCCATCAGAGAAGGGAAGAAGTTATTTCAGAAAAAATACTATAATTAGTTCAAAGAACTTATATGTCATTAAATAAAACATTAAAATATTTGGATGCTAACAATTAGACAGCTTCTCACTATCACAAAATCTTTCAACAACTGTTTCCCATCCCTATTTGGCTACTGCCATTTTTAAACAACTGTAATTAGGAAAATATTAAAGCAGTGGCTTTCAGCCTTTTCCATTTTATAATGAATGTGTGGAACCGTTTAGAAACCTTAGATACTTACACAACTGTAGAGGGGATACAAATCTACTTTTCATACAAATCTTCATGACATGTTTGAAGCGGTCCACGTTTTTCACAGACTGAAAACTCTGCAAACTGCTTATGAAATACACCCCACCAAGAATTGCATACATTACTTGTTAAGAGAGGAAAATGCTTCAAAATATACTAGAAATCTCATGATGCTGGGCTGCAGGAAAAGCCCATAAGCATTTTAACCTAAAGGCAGCAGAGTGACGCCTGCCCGTCTCAAAGATCTCAAAGCTTATTTGACTTATTTCCTCCCTCTCATGCCATTGTACTCTGTATTGCAGCCAAATGTTTCAGCACTTTTTCTCCCAAATGTACAACGAGATTATTTTCTCTCCAATTTAGGGAACTGCAACTTAAAGAGAAATTTTAAAAAAATTAAACCAAATCAGAAACTCAGTATTAAAATCTGAAGCAATGGCAGTTTTACATGCAGAACTACCGCTATTTCTACATAATAATCAAGGTTCATTAATAATAATACTTCACATGGAGAATGTAAAGTAAAATCGACCTACAAAGTTAGCATACTAAGGAAAGGCTTTTATATAAGATAGGTCTCTCCTTCCTCTACAGTCACCTTGATTTTTTTTGCCAAAAGATCAGCATGAAACATCAGCTACATTAACTGTCTGCTCCCCTCCATGAACAACAGAAGTTTTCTCCCTTAGGAATAACAGGAAGATAATGCAACTTAGCAACAACATTAATTCCCACTGCACACTGTAATTTCTTTCTGCTGGTGACTTAGGGCACAGTGGTGACAAAAAAGCCAGTGACTTGGCTTGCCATGTTGCTGTATCTGGGATAGGCTGGTCTGCCTCCTGGATGCACTCACCAAGAGAGACGGGGAACTATGCCATTTACAAATGTCTGCCAAGCTGAACAACAAATGCTACCAGTATTCTACCTTATTTCTTCCTTGGAACAAAAGAATGGTTAATACTCATTTTGATAGTATGCATCCTATGATAAAAAAAGAGAAAAAATACTGCTCATACAATAAAAATATAATAATATTATATTGAAAACCTACTTTAAACCCCAATTGCAAGAATCTTCAGGTTTGAGATTCCCCTGGAGCTCTTCTAAGGAAAAGAGCCAACTACAAGGTGGGAGATCAGGGAATATCGAGAATGCAGTGACCTGCTATCATTAGATTTAAAATGCTCATGAGAATACAGTAGTAGGGGAAACAATACTAATATATTTCCCTTGTGAAGCATGACTTAGAAAAGGTGTGGAAACATTCAACAGAAAATGGACCAGAAATGGATAAAATTTAGAATTTTGTATATAGAAACAAGAAATATCCTAAAACATTTTCAGAGGCCAAGTATTTAAAGCAATATTGAATATAAGGATGACAATGCTGTATCACATTTCAAGGCACAGCTATAAACTATATTCTTAGACGTGAATTGAGCCTTTGAACCACACTTTTTTTTATGAATAGAAGAAACTGGTTTTGTTGTAATTGCAAGGTAAGGAAATTTCAAGCACCTGCTCCGTTAAAACTGCAGCCACACTTCCATCACAGTATTTCACATAACTAAGGCAGACAATCTTCACACACACCCCTCGCTCCCTGCTACAGTGAGGAAACCTGAACAGCTTATTTCTCTTGTACAAGTCAAATGTGACAGCTCGCCTAAAACAAAGTACATGCTGCTGCAGAATATACAAAGGGAAGGACCAAATTATCTCTGCATACATGAAAGCAGAGAATAAAAACTGACACATTCCTGCACCAGAAAACACATTCCCGCACTAGAAAACACATTCCCTGTGATGTGTGATTCACATTTTATGCTAGATTACCTTTTTTTAATTTAATGAGCACAAAAAAAGTGAATGTTAAAGGCTGCATTTACTTCCTTGTTGAAAATGTGGATTTTCCTTTCAAATAAAATAAATGGCTAAAAAAAAAAAAGTAGCATGATGATCTCTTCCAGAAGTTAAACAAATTTATTTTCCTTAAATTCAAAAGCTTTAAATCTTAGTGAAATGGGCCACAGTGGAAAAGCCCTTTATTATATTACTGCACCTTATAAATCGTAAATGATACCGTTTGAGGTCAACGAAAAAATACTGCAATCTTATATCAACTGTGCATAAAGGATGCTGAAAGTTTCATATTCCTTATTCCTTCTTTCCTTTTCTTTCTTTAATCTAAAAAGAAGCTTTATTTATAGCTTGTCTCAGAAGACCTCCTTGAAACATCCCTTAGAGGTATTTTCAGATGTATTTAATAATTTAACTTTTGCTTTTATTTGAGAAACTAAGAAAATATTGAAGAATCCTCCTAATAGAAACAGGTCTCCCCAAATCCCAACAAATCTATGCTACTGGATTGTTGCATGTGTACAAAAATCTACACGCTATTTTAAAAACTTGCACATCTCATTTTATAATGTATGCAATATAAAAATTATGCATTTTTAGATTAAATTATCACTTACATTTTCATTTTAAAATAGCAATTTCTGTAATTACACAGCTTCTGGATTTATTTATTTTTTTTTTTCCTTTCTCAGTGCCCACTCTTGCTTGGCAGTAATGGGTGTATTACTACTACTTTCTATAGGGGGAAGATGACTGCTCTGCAGCTCCCAAAATCAATTGTGACTTAATAAGGATAACTACTGGGTGATCTGTTTGACCTAGCCAAACTAACAACAGACATGAGAGTCATTCAAGTGGCTATCTACAGCTATTTTCAATTAATTTGACACTGGGGAAAACGTTGTGTACCCAACTCAGTTTCCCATACATTAGGTACTTGTAATTGGTTCTCATGAAGATCTTAAACTTGCATAACCAAAACAAGAACTAGAAATTAACCCTCCCTGACTTGCATCTGATAATGAAATCTCCCTTTTATTCCAGAGAGTGGAGTTACAGATGTCCCAACAGATGAAACCTCATCCCAAAGCAGCTACAGGTCTGAGAAAAGGAAAGGGAAGTAGCCTTTGAGTTTCTATGTGCATACTTTGTATGTACCCCTCTTCTGGCAGTTGTATTTCCTGACATCTGTCTAAGTCCCTCATCCACTTAATGGACCAAAGAAGCATTTTGTAGCAATTATAAATCTTTCACATAAAATAAATGCTCAAAGTGAGAAATTTTAATATATTTTCTTGTGGATATTTGAGGAACTGTTCACAGATAATATTGCCAAGATAGAAGAAACAGACAGAAAAACAATGAAAAAGCTACAAGTGCCTAATAAGGTTTTGGTTCATGTTAAAAAGAGCAGTTCTGTACAGTTTAGTATACATAATTATGGTCACGGTACAAAGCCTTCTTAATGACCAATGACACCTGTATGCACTGAGCCAGAGTAAGGCTGAAGTACTGCATGTAGAGAAAATTCCTATGTCTGCATTAAGCTATCTCCAAGTCATAGAGGGTAGTTAGAAAAGCATTATTGTGTATTCATTGTATATTTGCCCTGTTCACAGCTCCTCCTGAAGGGACGCTGCTCCTGGCCAGACGCAGAGCCCATGGTCTGCACCACTTCTGACATTTACTTAGCTTTTCTTCAAAACAAATAAAAACTAATAAAAGCAAATTAATATTTTATACCCAGCCACAGCAGCAGAGACTAATCAAACCATTAGTCCATTAGTAAAACATCAAGGTTTCACTCCAGCAGCTCTGCAGCAGTAATGGGTTTTCCCATGAAAACTTGAAAGAAAAGGTGAAAAAAGGTTTGTGTGGTATGATAGAAAGGAATGCCAGACACAGCTTTGGTCAAACATTCCCATTAAATATTTTCCCATTACCCTCTAGGTTCATTTACAGGCCAATTGCACGGGCTATTTACCAAGGAGAGTTAAGACAATGTTTACTGCTCTTTATTGTTTCTTCAATTTTCTCAGTTTACAGCATTTCCTTTCAAAAATCCTTGTGAAATTGGAAAAGTAACACATTAATAGTTTATGTTTTCTCTTCATACTAGATTTTCTTTTATTCTGATTAGGTACGTTCTACCATCAAAATGGTATGCAACTGACCTCAAAAAGACTTATTATTTTCTTTTTAGACTTGAAATAAATAATGATGCCCTTTTTCTTTAGCAAGTTGGACTAAATCCAACTGAAATCACTGTAATTATTTTCATGAGAAATGAGAGCAGATCAAGCTCTTTGCAGAGACAGATACTGGTGTATCTGTGCTTTTACTATACAGATTTGCATAGTGCAACTTCATCTATGCAATGCAATGTAGTGTTGAAGCTAGATACACTATTGTAGAGATATTACTAGTGCTGAAAATTGTATGATCAGCATTTCTAAGTTTCAATTCTTCAGCTATTATTCCCATTATTTTCATTTGATCCTTTATATTCGAAGCAGAATGGGTCTTAAATTTAATAATTAGAAATGAAGAAAAACAGCAGCACTAGAACTCTACAGACAAAAGTAATTTACTGCAGTCTTAAAAAGAACTATATAAATATCAACACCAATATAAAATTATGAACCTGCTGAGATTAGTACACATTTTACTATGTGAGTGGCCCCAGTGAAGTTGCTTATTGACCTCCACTTTTGTTTTTCCAACCATTTCCTACTGTTGGTTCTCAGCTCCATAGCTCTTTTGCATTTTGAAGAAGAATGAGCAGGAATTTACTTCTGAATTCTCAGAGAAACTGACAGCAAAACAATGTTTTTTCTGGATCCTCCTTTAGAATTATCTGCCTCATCAACAGGTAAATGGTTCCTTTATTTCAGAGAATTAAAGAAACATTTTTCTAGGAAACAAAGCAAATGAAAATTGTATTTCCTTTGAACACAAAAAAGGTTGGCTGGTCAGCAATAATTCTTATTTCTTTCTTTTAGAGATATAGGATCCACCACTGACAAGCTCCTCACCCTTGCAGTTTTCAAACTGCAGCAGGTGATGTTTCTATACACTGTTACTGACTTAACACAACTAAATAGAGATGGCATTATGACCACATGCTGACACTCCATTCTAAGGAGTTCAAATTAATTGTGAATGGAATTACTAAGCTGTTTTGTTTCCTGTGCCCAAGGACAGAAAAGCTCCTACAACAATCTACCTTTTCCACTTTTATATGGTTATTTTCTTTTTCTCTGTCTTGAAGTTTCAGAGGGGATACCGAGGCATCCGTGCTTTGCAGATAAAGGTTACAAATACTTGCTTATAATACTTGTATCAGAAAATAAAAATCCACTAGAAATCACTGTGAGTGAAGCTGATGTTTGGTATGTTCCACAGAAGAAAACTTTATAGTTGAATTTATACTTTCTTTGGAAAAATTCTTTAAAGAGAATTAAAATTCTTAAAATAAAACTTTCAAAGCTGTATAAAAACTGTATTTAGAATGTATGTTTAAAATAAAAACAGTTGGGTTTTTTTTTCCTCATCCAGAAGAAATACATGCCTTCTGCTTTGACATGCATTCTGCATTTTTAGTTTACACGACTGAAATGACAGATATAACAAATTAATCTGTAAGCAGATTCCGCTTTAGGGTGAATTAGAAGAGAAAATGGATTTTGAAAGGAAATATAAATACAAATTCAAATTCTGTGTAAATGATTTCCAGCATAAAGCAGTTTGGCTCCACTGTACTAGGAAAGACTGTGAGGCTGGTTAAGAAAAGTGATGAATGAGAAAACAATATACTGAAATAAATCAACAAAAAGTTGCTATCTGACAGATTGTCACAACTAATGGGACTTAAGCGTACATTGCCATACATAAGCAATGGCAATTCTGTTTAAAATTCTCCCACATCTGCTTGTCATACTCTTATAAGTCCACTTGTGTACAACACTAGAGTGAAAAGACTTTCTTCAACTATGATATTAAGCTTTACCCTTCTGTGCAAAGGAACAGGTAGCTAGTTCAAGCCATACACACTTGTTTGTATTAGATGTTTTCAATTTTACATTTTTTATGTTACTGGTGGAAATGTTATTTTTGGTGTTGCATTCCTTTTGCCACGAAATCTCCTAGTGTTTTTCCTAAGATTTTGGTTTTTTTCTTCAAGTTGAAGAAAACTGCCTATTCAGGCAACTGTACCTCCATCTCAATTATGGAGTAGAAAAATTACAATAGTGTTAGCTGGTCATTACCTGTATAACGGGAAAAAAAGCACATAGTTTCATTGATTTCATTCATACTTTAAATAGTAGACAAAAAAAACCAAAACTATACTACATACCGCATCTGTAACTTCTATCTCGTAGAACTTCTGCAATGTTTCCCGGTAAAAGAAGCAAAGCTTCCCACTGCCACCACCTCTCTTAACAGAGGTGCCTGTGACAAGTATTTTATCATCTGGGCTGAAACAACAATCTGTCCTGTTGAAGAAAACAAAACATACTGGGTTAATCAATAATGAATGTATAGGAAACTTCTATATAAATTGCACTCCTTAAAAATAATCCTTTCCATTTGTTAATCCTTTCAAAAGACAGCTTTTTTGTCAGCTGTCATCTGTTACTATAGTTTTCAGACATGTACAGTTCACATGTACAATTACAGCTGTGCACAGAACGTGCAAAACAGGCAAATTCAGTAAAAATCCTCCTCCCAACAAAATTCCCCTCCTCTCAAAACTCTTGTAAACTTTTCAATATGAAAAACAAAAGTATTTTCAAATCTGGTACTCCTCATAAAGTAAAAAAAAAAAAAAAAAAAAAAAAAAAATCATGAAATCTGTTTTTCCTAATGATACATTCTTCAGTGATACAAGGCAATGTGTTTATACAGTGGCCAAAAACATTTGTCTGTTTACTTTTCCTCTATGCTACAAACTGCAGTGAAGATTGAGCTGTCCATGACCTGCCTTTCTAAGATCTTATTTCAAATGTATAAATTACCCTTAGAGTTGGATTAGGCTGTGCTACAGTTACAGACATGCAGGTAATACCAATAAAAATATTAAATACTGTTCTTAGCAGTATGCAGTACAGTTTAGTATTTTAGTACCAAAGAACACAGCCATCAGCACTTCAAACATCATAATTCATGCCATGAATTCATGCCATGCACGTTTATGTTATGTCTACCTTTCAAGCCAGATAATTTTATTAGTCATAGACCAAATAAGAATGAGGATTACTTCTATATCTCATTACACAAACATCAGGCAATGAACTGGCCTCCTCCTGAAAAAGCTGTTAATCTCGTTAATATGATCATGTCATGTGATTCTACGATAAGACATATGAGACTGAAAACTGGCATGAAACAAGCATATTAAAAAAAAAAAGAGAGAGATCTTTTAATGCAACATGGAGTCTCAAAATAACCAAGAATTGTCACTGCACAGTCCTCCCTATGCAGTGTTTTTTTCTTTTTTTTTTTGTACGGAACTGAGAAGAATAATTCCAGCAGGCCCCCTCCCATTCAGCACAGTTACTGCTCTTTCTATTACCTGGAATAGAGTACTTACATTGGAAAGAAGGTGGGTAGTCTTTCTGCTGAATTCAGTGGCTTTTTAAACTGTCTAATATCCCATAACTTTAAAGTATTATCTCCTGTAAAACAAAGGGGACATGGTTAGCAAGAAAAAAATTGAAGAATTTGATGTGCAGTAAACTCCATCTTCCAATTCAGACACAATAAAAACAGAATGACACAGGAACAGCAGTCAAAATGCAGATAGTTTCAAAGTTTTTTGTGCCTAAAGGACTATGGTAGCACAAGGATGAGAAGTTCCACCTCCTGCTCCAGTAGATCAAAAACTTCTCAAGGACTCAACTCTATCATGACACTCACTGCCAAAAAGAATTATCCACAGTGGAATCAGAGTTCCCAAATACCAATTTATTCTGTTTCTGAGCGCTGGTGCTTTGCTAAAGGAGTAAATTTAACCTTTAAGATGCCAAAGAAATTAAAACAGTATCATGGATGGTCTAGATCAAAAATTAAACAAGTTTTATGTGTCTGGTTTCTACCTGCCATGAACAACAAATACCAGGAAGAACAGAAGGCACATGAAGTCTTCCCCGTTCTTTAGCAGTCAAACAGCAAAAAAAGTGCAACCTCAGTATGGAGAACAGGCCCTGGAACCAGTCAGAAATCCTTGACAATCACGAAGAAGGGAAGTGAACCCAGGCCTGCCGTAATGAGACCTTTTCACACCTCTCAAACCACCTTTAGCCATATAAGCCAGAACTGAGGTTACAGCAAGACATGTATAGCAATTCTTGTCTGTATTTGATAAACGTGGTGTGACTGAGCCCAGTAAAAGTCAGGCTTTTATTCCTTTTTGAGAAGTTATGGCATATTAACAAAGTGAGAACGGGGTGGGGGCAACCAAGTTATTAGTTATTCTCAGAGAGATCCACACCTCTGATGAACATCCCTCTGAGATATGTATTTCCAGCATGAGATTAGCTACAGAATTTGAGCTTTGAAGTAAATCACTCAGGCACCTAGACATCTCCTTGCATTAGACATCAGTGCCTCAGCACTTTCAAGGGTGAAAAGAAGGACCTTCAAACAACACTTCTCTTTAAGACCAGCCAGAGATTAACTTTAGACAAAGAGTCACAAAACCTTCCTGAACTAGGAGGAAAAGAAGGCAAGTGATAGGTAATCCACAGACCTACTTCTTTTCAAAGCACAAACCAAGAGCCTTGGAAACAAAATGTTAAATAAAAATAAATAAAAATAAAGTAAAGTAACATGCTGGAATCAATAAAGTAACAAAAGGAATCAATGCCAGCAGTACCCTTTGCAGGGAAAGCAGCAATGTGTGTCCTCGTACATCATGGCTGTTTATATTAAAGACCAGGATAACTCCTTACTACAAAATATTTTTAAGCAGTGGACAATTTAAACAAATGATGTCTAGCGCAGAGTATATTTATGTTCATTGGGAAGCTAACAAATGACAAGAAAAATGGTAAAGAAAGAAAAACGTTGAGTCCTTATTTTGGGAATATCTGTTTTCTTACTGCTTCCCAATAGACTCCATCCCAAGCACTTCAAAGCATTTGGTCCTGTAATATGAACCCTCTCTTCCCTTCCAGTCCCAACAAAAAAACACTTATCAGTGAGATGTTGTATCTGAAGCACCAGCACTTTACAAATGTGTGCAAAGGATACCATTTGGCCCCTCCGCAAATCTCCTGGTAAGGGACAGATCTGAGGCTAGCAGCCAAGGCTGTTCTGTTCCTAGTAGAATGAGCCTTGACATTATCTTCAAGCTGCAGTCCTGACAGGCTTTAGCAGGAGAGTTGCAGTCAGACATTGAGGTATAGCTCTTCTATAGAAAATGTAATCTGCTGGTTTAAAATATCAGAATATTCTAGAAGGACTCAAAAAGTTGTGCTTAATTTCAAATCAACACTGTTTTGCACTGCGCAGAAATAGGTGATTAAGGACTGGAAAGGGAGAAGTGCTAGTAGACTGACTTGGCCAACACTGTGAAACTCTTACTACCATTAAGAATTTGCCCATTTTTTTTTTGTCTAATTAAAATTATCTGTGTGACAAACATGATACTGGTTCTTAAATCTAATCTGCTTTTGAAGTTGAAATCACTGTCACAAAGAAAACAGATATATTTTCCACAACACAAATGATTTTTTTTCAGTATCATCCTTCCATCAATGCTTAAGAGGATTTTTTACAAGAGCTGCAGCAGCACAGATCTATTTTTAGTTACTTCATATATGGACAAAAATAGCTATCCTTAAACAAAAACATATAAACAGAAGTTGTGCAATTCAGTCTGAAGCATTAAAAACAGTCCACACAGATCATTCAGTATTTTTCTTGATGGCAGACTACTCCAAAGCCTGTCAGGATTACATAAAGCTTTTACAGCATTTTTAGTAGCATTTCAAACTCTACTCTTTGCCATTTTAATAAGCAGGATAGTAATAAAAGGCTCTAGACTGACATGATCAGGTCACACACCATTATGTCAAAGGTATTAAGCACTGGATTTGAGATCTTACAATTAGGTCCTAAAAAAAAGCCAGTCTTTGGTGAGCCAGGATGGGCAATTTGCAAAGAGCTTTTAGTCAAAATAAGGTCAGTGCAGTGATACTACTAAGATTTTCCTCGTTCCCCAAACACTATTTTCATTGCATTTAGAAAAAATTACTTTCATGGTTACAAGTGTGCAAAAATACCACTTTCTTAAGTTTCTGTCAAGGTACTACCTAATACTCAACAAGAAGGCTCAGAACTCCCATAAGCAGCTCTTTAGGTTTTCAATTTCCCTTGTGCTTGCAGCTGAGCCCTGCCTCATCTCTCTCATATACAAAACAGAATCTACATCAGATGCAGAGGAGTCCATCAAGCTTTCAATGAAAGTCCCCATGCCCCAAAGAACTATCCTCTCTCTGATCCTCAGCACTTGGCAAGGGCGTTAATCAACAAATGCTGAATCCACATCTGCTTTTGTTGGTACAGATCCAAAGCAATACTCATATCAAAGCACTAACCAAACAAGTCAAAATAAGGTATGAATCCTCCTTATTCTCTAGCATAGCATACATAAAGCTCTTTTTTTTAATATGCTAGACAAAGGTAGCACTTTTATCTACACTGAGAGGCCAGATTTCTGTACAGTTTTACATTTTTCAAACAATCAGTCCATATTTTATATAGCATAGAACAGAGCATGCTAGATAAAACATAAGTAAGGGAAAGTCTGTCTAACCCAACACAAAATCTGGAGACATATGAGGAAGTGCAGGCAACCAAAAGTGCCACATGCAATAAGAATAAGCAAAGGCCACCTTTGTGATCTCCATTCATAAACGTGAAAAGTAAGGGAATTTACATTAATGGAGGTTTCAAGATAGCACTAGCGAATATTCCTCACGTAAGTACTAACTTTGTTTGATATTAATATTTAAAAGCCTGCTGGAGTTTCTCCTTAAGTTTTATCAAGTATTTATGTGTGAATTTTTCAGGGGAAACACCACTGTCAGACATATGAAGCATTTCACTTAGCCCAGAATAGAAAGACATATGGTTCTTCCGTTTTCCAAGAAGGAGAATATTCTCAAATAGTAAGCATATAGTAATGACCAGCAAGGTTGAGAGTTTTCATCTCAGTGACTTAAGACTCATTCTTTATGAGTACAGTGGCCAGAGAACTCTGGATACAAGAGCCTGACTGGCAATTAAACATCCAATTACCATTAGCATGCCCTAATAGGCCTAGGGCTGTCAAGGACAAGACTACCATCATCTTACTCTGAAAAATGTAATCTGGGGACTATAATAATTTGGAATCCTAGAAAAATGGCAAGATGGGCAAAGAAGTCAGAGAAGTAGCATCCAACAGCAGCTTCTGTAGAAGTCACCAATGCCACTGTACTTTACCAGGGACAGCAGGAGGAGAAGGACACAAAGTAATTGCAAGCTATGGCCATTGGCTTAGAAGCACATCCCCTACTTCAGAGCTTTTTGTATCTATGTATACCTCTATCTTGGTATTTTGTATATGTAATCTCATTCTGTCTATGTACCAAACTGACCAGATGTCCTATACATATGTTAGGCACAATGCTAGCTGACATTAACATACACTGCCTCGCCTAGGTCTGTTTATTTGGCCTTGAGGACATGCTAATGCATACATACAGATTCTGGTTACAACTGGTTTCCATCCAGAAAGCTCGGACTGTATGTTTGCACCTGCCTGCAAAATACTGCATAGACAAATCTCTGTATGAAAAGCTGTCTTAGGCAGACACCAACTGATCCAATACATCTAATACTGGAGGGAATGAACTTTCAAATGTGTCTGTGGCTTCTCAAAACTTGTTCTGTTATCTAAGACTTGGTTACAGAAGTTTTATCTGAAGTTTAAAAAACAGGAGATTTTTCATGCCTTGGTACACATTTCAATATTTTTTTTTTGCCATTAAACTACATCTTGGCCTCTCACTTCTAGTCATCACCTCTTGATGTTTGTGATATGAATTAGACAGAATTTCCAATTAGAACAGAAAAGGACATTACATTCCTGCTTGAGGAATTTGTAAATCCAGGATAGAAATACTGTTGTTGAGAGGCAGTAATTTTCCTGGAAAGAATTAAGTACCAAAACTGGTCTCATTTTATTTTTAATTAAGCTAATTTCTTTTTGGCATGTTATTAATGCTAGACAAAAAGCATTAAACATAACGATGTAACATACTGTAACATATTATAACATAATGTAACATAACGTAACATAAACAGTAAAGTTCTCTTAAAATATTCCTTAACTCCTGTAAAATGTGATTTGGGGAACAGTATTGGCATGGTATATAAAAATGAAAGATGTAAATTGTGAAACACTTCAGGTTTCAACTTCACTAGTTGCTGACTTCACTATCTTACCTCCATCAAAACCTGTTAAATTTAACAAAGACACAATTTAAATGTTTTGCTCACCAAACCACTTCACTTAGTAATCATCCTACATTCAAATATCAAAGGTTTCTATCAATCACTTACCTCCCCGGCTGGCAAGGACAATACCATCATAGGAAAATGTCAAGCATGAAGTGTCAGTGCCTGAAGCATGAGCTTGCCTGCAGTGGAATTTCGTGTGTACCTGTTGGTCAAACAAATAAAACATTTGCTTATTTCAAAATGGGACCTTTTTTATTTTTAGCAGTTTGTGTACTACAATACTATCTAAACAGAAAACCCTGCATTTTTACAAGGTACAGAAGCTACTTTTAAAAAGTCATGTATGTTTCAGAACAGGCTTTCATTTTCAAGAATTTTAAGGCAAAAATTGATTTTTTCATAGGTTTGATTATATAGTATTCATTTACACAGCACTAGGGCTCCTGAAAAACTCCCACTAGCACCTAATAAAGGTAGTTGTGCCTGGTTAAGATAAAGATACACTTTAAGACAGTTCTCAACACTCCCCTAAAGCAGGCTGATAGTTATAACAAATACCAAACCGCAATATATAGCCTGGAAAGGACTTAAAAGAAGGACTGGAATAATTTACTTCTGCCAAATTTAATCCTTGCCAAAAATCATGGCCTATATAGTGGAACAAAGCTCAGGTATCTTGAGGATTGTGTTACAATTTAGCTGCAACAAAATTAAAATGTGGGAATAATGTATAATTATTTTCAATTATTTCTATTTTGCCAATAATCCTAAGGAAAGGTAGAAATTACTTCCATGAACTGACTTTGTTTCTTAAGCCACTATTTAGTAAAATCCATAAAAAAATCTATTAGAAAGGGAAGACCTCAATTATGTTTTAGCACTCTGGTAAAATCAAGCTTTCCTATTTCCCAACCAAAACCAGAAGTCACATCTGAAGTACCAAGATGCTTTTCATACACAGGATTGGAAAAAGAAGAGAAAAGACACAAACAGGAATTTGAGACAGGATGACTCCTTTCTTAACACCTAGGAAATTATGCTTCTCATTTTCCCTCTTTTTCGTAACAACACTAGTTCATACAGGTGCAAAATAATGCATCTAAAAATTGCCTCTGCAAACGTAACTGAGCTTCCCAACTGTAAGATGAGGATTAAAACATGGGCTTCCTCATACAGAGGACAAGACAATAAATGAATAACCTTAAAGTCCACGATCTACTATCATGATGAGCAAACCAGAAAAATGTGCATATAAGCATATATTTTCAGTGGAGGGTTTAAACAGCATGCAGTAAGTCAGGTCTAGAACAACAGCCTGAACAGGAAGAGGATCAAATACTGAGCAGCTGCTTAGTGATTACACTCCAATCTATACATAAAATCAGACACAGTTCTATGGAAGAAAAAAGGAGGCTGTGATCACAAAATCAAAACACACACTGAATTACGCTTGCACAGGAATCCTCAGTCACATATCCCGTAATTTTTGACTGTGCACCTTACAGAGCTTCTTTTTATGGGCTATTTTGTATGCAAAAGTTAGTAATTAATGTTGTTTACCCTCTCAATTGTTCTAAATTTGATCCAAAAGCTAGACAAACTTTGTGTGATGACATTAATGACTGCACGCTTTGATGAGCACATTTAGTCAAGTTTTGAGATGAGTCACGTAAGACTGCCCCTCCATAAATAACTCTTCAATAAACAAAGTGGGATTTCCAACACCAAGAAAATGCTTCTTATGGTATTTGGAGATAGAATGTAATAACCTTCATTTAGCCATAATACTTGTTTTGAAATTACTGTCACTTCTAGCCTGTTGTTAACATCCTGCAGAAACTCGTATTAACAGATTTCAGTTTACAACTGCGTGTCTTTGTGAAGTGTTTATAAATACTAAGAAACATATTTTATGCATCCAACTACACAAAATTTTCCAAGCATGTTCTAACATTGTAAGGATAACTGTGAATTGGCTATCAGAAAATAAGATTTTAGCAATATTCTTTAAACACTAACAAGCAATCGTCTGCAAAAGGAATACCATGGACACTTGCAAAAGCATTGTAAGTCATTAATAATAACACCTGAATAAATGATAGAAAGATTACAGTGCAATATTTATCTATTTCAGATAAAAAAAAGAAGATGAAAAGCTTACTTTCTACTCCACAACACTTGTCTACTCAACACTCACAACCCTCTCTGGCAGTGTTACACTGACATAATATTAAGAGCTTTTCATCTTGTTCCACAACTTAATGCAAGGGTGTTTTGGGTTTTTTTCCTCTCATTCTGAATCATTCTGAAATGCCTTTTGTTTTGGATATAAATTAAATTAAAGATTTGGGGTCCAACCAATGTCTTTTATGTTTTATCAACAGAAAACCCAAACACACATAAATAGATAGAAAAAAAAAAAAATCAACTGTTTCATATGGTCAAAGATACTGATTTTACTTATCATGAATTCATGAATCTATTAATCAAACCTAGATTGTATCTTTCAGGAATTAAACAGCTCACTTTAAATATGTTACTCACTAGGGAGCCTTCTCAATAAAGTACCCATACTTTGACAAGTTCTTATCCTTTTTCAGCTGTCTTTAAAAATAATTTTGCTCAGTTTGCCAGTAAAAAGATTGTTTTCCTAACTTTGAGCTCTACAAGCTTGCCCTCCATATATTATTCTCCAAGGGAATATAACCCTGAATTGTAATACTAAATCAAATATTCTACAATGATTGAAGGTTGCTCTAAAAATTATAGAAGGTTGAACAGGAAGGTTTTCCATAGACTGGTAAATGTATGTTGCAATTTTCAAAGAAAATAACATGTTTGGCCTCTGGCCTCCTAACGTTTTTAACAGATGTCTAATCTTGCTAACAAATCAGCAGAAAAAGAATCCTTATCAGAATATTGCTTGCTGGAAAGACATGAAACAACAGAACTAGTACACAACTCAAAAGTTTCATTCAGGAATGGACTGAGAGAGAACTGAAACACTAGATAAAGATGTAAAGGTAATTAGCGCAAAGTGTACCTATATTTCTCCTTGATCACTCCTCTCCTTTTGTTGCAGAGGAGACTGCTATTATGAAGTACTAGTAATGTGCCATAGAAAATTTACCAAGTTCACCAGTCCTTAAAATTTTTATAAAGTTTATTATTTCAGCAAATTCTGCGGTAACACACTATCTTCTGCAACCTGAAGGCTTTCTAGCAATGTAAGCAATTTCTTTCTAACTTTGTCTTAGCACACCTATTTTTGTTAAGCAATTACAGCTGACTGGACTTGTGTGCACCGTCAGTTGAGAGGTAGAAAACATGAAGCACATGTGCGAACGGATGTAGTTGTATGTTTTGCAAAAAAAAACCTCAGGTAACAGATAAATGTCAGGGTTTGCAATATTGCCACAATCGTTCACGTAAAGGATGAAAACTGGAAGATAAAAGGAAACCAGAGGAAGAACAGGGAAGGAGAGGAAGGGGAGAACGTGACTGGAATTTCAGCAATGCATATCTGCACAAAATTCTGTGTGTATTGAAGAGGACCAATATGGTAAGTGAATATGACAGTGGTCACATTAAATGTTTATCACAAATGAATGACATGCAACATGCACATGTGGTTAGAATTCTGCACCACACAACTGTTTTCCTTCTCCAGAATCCTAAACAAAACATTATAGAGAAAGCACAAGACAGAACTCAGTTTGTTCACCTTAAATACCCAAGCCTCATCCATGAGAAAAACAATACGCAACAAGAAATGTCCCAGCCAAAACATTCTTTTTTCTTCTTGTTCCTGACATCTTCAAAACCTTTTTAAAAGCAGAGGCAGTAAATTAAGGAAGACCTTGCAGAAAGTGAGATCTACAGTGATTGCTGTACCAATCTTTCCCTGTATTACAGACATGTAACAAGATTTTACTTATTAGTGTGAACACAATCAACCATGCAACCATAATCATGTCTATAGCAAAAGGAACCCTACCCAATACTGAGTGTGCCACTAACAAAGTGCAATCTACAATGTGCTCCTCTTTAGATATGCTTCCCATACTTGCTTACCAGCTGTTCCCCCTCTTTCACATCAAGGAATGTTTCCAGTGCTCCTTGAGAGATCTGGAAATAGGTATTTATGCTCATTTCAAATATGAGGCAAAAGGGTGGGATTAGCTGGGCAGAGATGCCAGACAGGCAAGTCCTAAACCAGTTTGTCTGTTGGAGATTTAAACTGATGATTTCACCTAACTAAGATACTTTCAGTACAATAATTTAGCTGACACTGACAACAATCCACTGCAAAACTGATAATTTTTAGTAAGCTCTGCCTTTCAAGTTAACACATTATCATGGGCCAGTCTCAAGGTGACAAAGGTATGAGCTAGTAAAGCTGCAAGAAGAAAAGAGACAAACCAGAAGCCTTCTTTTTAGTTACAACAGAGGAAAGCTGTCTGGGTCTTTGTTGAAAGTGATCCCATCACAAGAAACAGCCAACAATCTCAGAGCTGTGATCACAGCTGACAAGACAGACAGGTTCCCACTGCACTAGTTACATGCTCCAAACTGCTGCTTCCGCATCCTCCCTTTGGCCATCTCTACCGAATGAAGTCTATTTGTTTTGCACTCAATTTCAATTCAGAAAAGAAATGTAACTGTAATTTTGGGGGTTAAGAGAGCACTTACAAATTATCAGGTCTACATGTGCCAAATGAATTCAGGATTTCCTCATTTTTTAACCTGAGTAGGCAGTTGCAGGCTATTATCAGATGCTTTCCTTAAAGGTCTGCAAACATGATCCCTGGGCTTTCAACTTACGTGACAGCTCTTCAATACCACTTTCCGTAGTGTAGAAATGGATACAGTTTCAGTAATGACCACACTAAAGCAAAACAACATTAACCTGTGAAATTTGAGGTTCTACTTTTTACATGATTACACCGTTACATGATTTGCTCTTCTCCCTGCCTTTCTAAATTCAAGCGACATGTATCATTAGCAGACCTAAAAGACTCCTTCCCTTCTCTCAATCCTAATTAGCCAATTATGAATACAGTAACCTAACTTTATCTACCATAATCAAGACGTCTGACTGGCAACTGCATTTATTGACCTGTGTGTCCCTTATATTCTCACCTGTTGCAACTAAGTTCTTTTACTGGGTGAGAGATGAATATTCTAGGGGACAAAAGTCTTCAGGATTTCTTCCCTTGCACTGAACAGTCATTCAGCACTCCAATAACTTTTGCATTATTTCATACAGATGCTTTCCTTCTTACTTGCCATTACTGAATGGACAAGAGATTGGGCTTTTCTGCCTTTTTTTTTTTTTTAATATATTCTGCAACTTTTCTTGAGCAATATTTGTGACAGAAAGCCTACGTAACAGAGGAAACAAAAAATAGAAAAGGTAACAGCTATACAGCTCTATGGCTATTTTTAGAGTTTATACAATCTTTAATGTCTTGAAATGAATCATGCATTATACCATAGAACAAAAATAAAAAGTGTTAAATGTTTAGTCACAAAAATGTTGGCCATTTAGCTAATTTTGTTAATTGCCGTTGATATAAAAAGTTGATTTCTATTGAAAGAAAAAAATCTAACATTTAGACACAAGGAAACGAGGCAAGGCACCCAACATAATCGGCTATATGTTGTTTTAGATAAAACAAGGACGCAAGAAGCCTGGCTTGCCTTACAGATATCTCTGAACCACTGCAGAGTGATGAGAAATTCTTTCCTATCTACCCATGCTTCCTTCACAACATAGAGCATGCAATTTCCAAAAATATTGCTAACCACAGAAACGATTTTTTCTTGTTTAAATTAATCAATCAAGACAGATTTTAGAAAACCATTTTAGAAAAAAATGGCTTCTTAGCAGCATTGCTAAATATCTGCCTAATGGTTTGAAAATGAAAGCCCAGCTGAATGTTTGGCTGCACAGTCAAACTTTGTATTTGAGAAAATAATCCATCTTGGCCACAAAACGGATAAATATTGCTAATAAAAATAGCTTCTGGAAACTGTTCAGTTGGCTCCTTTGGGGATTTTTTTTTTTTTATTTTTTTTTACACGGCAAGAGAAAAAAGCACAAAGATGTAAAAGAAACATTCCTTGGTATCTTTTCACACCTTATCTAACCTATACCATACTATCCTAGTATAAATTTATGATTTTCCTCATTTTTACTAGTATAAATATGGGTTCTGTACATAACAAAATTAAAAAACTCCTCAAACACCACCTTTTGTCTCTTTCAAAAATAAACTAATCACATTTAAACTTGCCTAGCTGTTGAAGATTCTTTTGCCTTCCAGAAAAATTAAAATCTGATGTTATTCTGTAAAAATTTAATTAAAAATTTGGTTGATATACTTGAAATTTAGTTCACAAGTCCAACAAGTCCACAAGCTTGCTTCAAACTTATCTATGCTAATATAGGTAAGAAAAATACGTTGAAAAAAATTGCTAAAACATGTATATTCCAACAAGATGGTTGTATTTCTCTAAGAAATTAATAGTCACTTTTACTACACTTCTTGTAATATAGTGAGCTATTGTTTTTTTCTACATTATCTCATTTTTCTCAAAAAAATGTAATGCAAACTTTATGCCATATATTATCAGCACTTGTGGAAGGTGAGGGATATGCACTGTTTTAATAATCAATATGTTGCTACTAATCTGCAAGACCCAGTTGCTAACTGCCCCCAGTTTCAGTTACCTTTAACTCAGAATTTTCACCTGAAGAGTTTAGCAACTTCAGGATTAGGCCCTAGAGTTATATATGAGAAAAACAGAAAAGTAAGAAGCTGGTTTAGAAAACAGTAACAGTAATTCAAGCAAGCTTTATTTTCTTTTCAAAAAATATTCTTATTTCCATTTCATGATTCTTTGTCATTGCTTATTTTTTTCTCCTCACATTTTATATAACTGACTACCTAAATATATTACTGACTACGCAAATATACAAAAAGGAATATACACTTGCAAGCAAAAAACTGGCAAAGGAAAAAAAATTCAATAATTGTTTACAAGTAGTTTATATTAACTGAACACAGTGATCCACAGGGAAAAGAAATAAATTTCCACTGGCTTCAGAATTTGTAAACTCAAGTTTATCAACAGTCACCTATGCATTACGTACAGTGAAAAATCTTGTTAGTATCTTTTAGAAAAATGTTGCTTGCATTCCAATAATGAGATTCCTGAATATATTTCAAACATGTATTGTTTTTAAGATTAGTTTTCTTTTTAACAGATTGTAAAAATGGATTACTGTTTGAATAAGAGAGGACTGAATTCCTTTGTTTTGAATTACTGTCATTAAAATGATTAACCTCTTTCATTTCATGTAAGTAATAATTTGATTTTGAAAGCCATGGTATTGTAAAATGTCCTGATCAATACCCAAGAATCCCCCAAATGGGCTTTAGCATCTACAAAACAAATTTGTCTGTGAGGAGTACAGACGTGTTACAAAATATTTAGCCTTTTCTACTGCTAATGTTGCTTCAAAATCCTCTTTCATCTTCTCTTCCTATTTCCATTGTTTACGATACTCTGTAGCACCTGTCCTGACTAAATCCTCTTTTATCACTAGCACCTCTAAAATTCTTCTCCATCTAACAAGAAGATTCCTTATTTCCCAATTTTCTCATTCCAGCCTTCCAGGTTCATTTCAGCACAGTATTTCACACTCATGCCTGGCAACTTCATATTTCTTCTAAGTCAGCAGTAGTATCTTCAGAGCATAGGGAGATAAACGAATTGCTCTTTGTAAAAGTCATATCTCAGATGCCTCATTTGCATCATCCGCTTTTCACTAAATAGCTACATGTTTCTTTCTCTCCATTACTCTTTTCCACACTTCAGCCTTTTCATCCAATACAGCATTCTCCTCCACCCTCATTCCAGTGATCCTTCCTAAACAGCCCTGTGAAAAGGCATCTGATTTCTACTGCCTTTTTCATTGTTTTATGAGGTCCAATATCTCACATACATGATCATACTGGATACTTCCAGAAGATGTCATTCTTTGTATGAGAACTTGCATGGTACTTTCTAATTTGGCCATCCTAACCCAACCTGAATAAAATGCATTACACTTAAAATTAAGTACAAATTAAGTTTTAGCACTGACTGCCGGTGGCTGCTTTAAGCACAAAACAGTTACAAGTCAAATCTGGAAGTGATATATATACACAGTAAAAAGTGAAATAGTAACCATAAATGCGTATTTTTAAAGCCCTACACACTGCTTAATCTTAATTAAAATTACATACAGTGAAATCTAAGAGTACCTTGTTCAAATTACTAGGGCTTAGAATGAAAATACACATTCAGAAATTCTATTAAACTAGAATTTCATTATACATTTGTGGGCATACTTCAATACAGACAGAAACACTATATATGTATTTATGCATAATGTGTGAAATACAAAGGTAGTCATATCCAACTCCAAATGTAGTTCTCTATCTCATGAGAAATGTAGAACTTGGCTCAAGGAAGGCAGCTGTTCCACGGATGTATCTGATTTCAGTCTGTGTAGTATCACTGTAGTCATACATTAAATAAAACACAGCTGGACAATGCTCCACCTATTTCGCCATCCCCTCTGCTAACTATTTAGCACTAACATCTGTTGAAAACAAATTTTACAAATTAGGGAGAAGCCCTAGTTTTGGCTGGGATAGAGTTAATTTTCTTGTCATTGATAAACCCAGACTCAAAAATAACTTCTTTGGTTTATAATCATATTATGAATTTTCTACAAACTCGAGGCAAACTTTCTTAATTAGACCTTACAAGAGGCTCTTTATAAACTGAGTGCAGTCTGTAGTATACTATGTTCAACTATTTAGCCAAATTTAAAACTATATCCTCAAGGAAGTTCACCTTTTAATGGATGCACCCATGAAAAAACTATTCTCTATGTAGAAACAGTTTGTCCTTTATCAGACTTCCTCTGAGCCAGGTGTTTGTAACCTAGTGTTCCATACAAAAACTACGCTTCATTATTTTTTTAAGCTTATCAATTTTAACAGATTCACAGATTTTTTTCTGTATTAAAAATGAGTATATTTCTTAATGCCATAAAACTGACCACATTTCAAAATAAATCGTAATTACTTTTTTGTCAGTGTCTCTTTTGTAAATTTATTTTTTTCCAAATTAAACATTTATGACAAAGGTAGTGCACAAACTCTGCACAGCATTAAACAGTCAGTTTCTTGGGCCAGTACTCACTTTCTGATAGTGGTCAGTGACACAGGAAGATATGAAAACCCCAGAATTCTCAAATGGTAAGAATTTGTTACCTCTTTTCTACATTAGACCTCTGGAACAGTTTGAAATTTGGTAATATTTAAAATGAAGGAAGAAAAAAAAAAAAAGAAGTTTTCTCTGCTATAGTAATAAGAAAAATTGAAAGGTGAAACACAAAATATACTTCAAAAGCCTAAAAATTCTAAATAATTTTTAGTTTTTATTTTGCACTGTCTGAAATGACCATTTCATTAAAACACCCCACTTCTAATTTCCTTTATTAAAAAAAAAAAAAAAAACACAAACCTCAAAACCCACTCCAGATGGCTCATAGTACACTCTTTTCTAAAATTCCCTTCACATTATTCTTTAAGAATACACCAAAATAGAAAGCTTTCTGAAATTTATGAAATGATGAAAAAAGCGAAGCCTGCAAGAGATACATCCAAATATGACACACTGGAAGGGGCAAAGGTCCCATAAATTAACCCAAGAGATAAGAGCAAGCAGCTGTGGACAGAAAGCAGCTAATTTTCACTCAGAATGTTCCACAGATCAGAAGTCACTATTTTCTACTTTCTTTGTTCTTAAATAAATCCACTTTATCAATCTGTAACAGTTTTCCTTTCATAAGTATCTTAAAATATGGGAGTTTTAGTCTTCTCTAATAAAACAAAGTTAATGACTAAGAGTTGTACAGAAATATACTTTTCATTGCTTTTACAAAATTCACAGCATAAACTTGCTGTTCATCTCCTCAACACCGTCAAAGAAGAGTGACATACTATGAATCACAATGAGAACCATTTGGACACAGAACTAGCTTCCTAATTCACACACCAAGCACAAAATTCTTTTTGTAATTTACAAATGCTATCAGACCAATGAAGTGTTCATTTTGCTTGAGCAGTGCATATACTATAGTATCTAAAAGCTATTTTTCTGATAAGCCAGATTACTCTGAAGGTCAGATCTTGTTAGAACAAAATGTAGCTTCTGTACTTTTTAACTTTTTGCCTTGGCATGAAAGGAAAATTTACTCTAAAATAACAAAGCTAATTCAAAAATGCTCTTCTATTTATGTTTCATTAGGTTTTCATTATTTTATTTTTCCATTTCTGTAACAGTATTACTTTTACATTAAGAACATTATAGTGCTAATAAAGCCAATCATGTTGGTATAATGCTTACTCCTTTCTTTTCAAATTGTAATTTTAAAATTATTTCTGTAATCTCTACTGTTATTTTTCTATACAGTAAATCAGAGAAAGATATGAAGTCCTTGCAGGATAATCCTTTTTCCAAAGTAAAATCCTTTATGCTATTTTCATTGGGATGTGACAAGACTTCAAGATTTAGAATTGCCTTTCATCGCTATATTAGATAGTGCAAACATTTAGATAGTTCGTAACTATAAACTGTTTATTACATAAGAGAGAAATGCACTTAGAAATACAGCAGGGCATGTTTTATCTTAGCATATGATTGTCAGATTTTTTATGCAGCCAGTTTCAGGGTACAGAGTGATGTGCTGGCTAAACCAGATGTATACAAAAAGGAATAATGTATGAATCTGTTAATATTTGCTGCTGGCAAGCTTGTGTATGATTTCCAGTTTCTGGAGCAGAGGTCTGGCACATATACATATGGAATGAAAGGGTAAGATAATATGGATATGGAAAACTCACCTTAAGTTTGAAAGGGGAATATAGTGTATTTGGATATCCTTCATCTTATATTTACACAAGAAGTTTCCAGATGTAGCCAGACTGCCCTCTTCAAAGCATAAAGCATGTTACAAACTTTGGGGAAAATTGGAAGATATGCCTGCTGTTTAACTGTAGTAGTGATATTCAGCAAATTTAAGAATAGTTGCTGCAAATTGTTGCTATTAAATATTGACATTTCCATAGAATAATTTTAATACTATGAAGATATCAATATAAATGCTGAATTCTACGTAAGCAAAACAAACAAAAAAAAATCCAAACAGACAAGTGAATACTCTGTGGCCAAAATAAAGAATAAAATCTAGCTGTTATGAAAGAGCATAATCCCATATTGCTGTGATAGATCAGATGTCAAAGACACACTATGATCTTTGCTTGGTAAAAAAAATGCATGCACACTAGTAAAGCTTTATGGTAGACAGACATAAAAGACATGCATTTCAAGGAACCCTGTAACTGTGCAAAGATCCAAAAATCTCATCTTCCCAAAGCATGGGTATAAAGTCCTCAAAGGACCTTCCAATTAAGGGAGAAAATATTTATAGCAAATTGCAGACCTTACTACTATTTTTTATTACTCTACCTTGGAAGCATCAGCTGTAAAATCCATCAAGAACAGCAAAATAAAGTTTACTGAAAAATTTCCAAATAAGATTCCCATTCCAAAACAAAAGACCCTATTTAGGGAAAAGAAGACAAGTATCTTACACAATCTTTCTGCATTACCTCAATCTCTGTCCTGAGTTGTACAGTATTTCTTCAAAACAGCTTGAATATTTGTAAAATTTTTCAACTCTGAAAACTCTACCTAAAACTTCATACTACTCATCACAAAACTAAAGCTTACAAAAAACCCTTTCAAAGCAAACAATCACTAAATATAGAAACCTTACATCTATAAACCGTGCAATTATTTGGAAAATACTTTTAACATGAGCATTTGTAATTTATAAAAATGTACAGAGCTTAAACCTGTTTAACTTCAGCGCATACTGTTACATCACACTTCTTCCACTTATATTCTGAGGGCAGGGTAGCTTAAGGGCATGTGGAGAACAGGTTATTGGAATTCTCATTTTATGACCTCACTTTTGGCAATATTCATGTGGGCACTATATTAGTATAGTGTTGGACTTCATTATCTTTGTGCATTTTAAATCTGTAAAATCACTTTTTGGCTAAGTAATTTTAAACTGATCAAAATACATAAATTATTCTAGAAATTTAAAGTCCAAGTAAGGTTTTTAAAAACAGTATTAGATGCTCAGTTTTGAGCAGGAAATAGCTGAAGAACGGAGTTAAACATGCCAATAGGTGTTTTATGAAACAAGAAACTAAAAGAAAAAAATAAATAAATAAAAAATTTATCACTAGCTAAATATATATATGTATCTTTCCCTGAGCACTGAATCAAGTTGTGTTCAGTGAGAACGATATGCTGAAAATCATAACACACTGCATCTTTCCTATTCAGACATACACTATGTTAAAAGATAACTTATTACAGATACATCTGCCAAAGCTAATTTTTTACTGCTTACAGTGTAGCCATTAGACAGCTAAAAGGTTATAAAACTTACTCAGGCTTTTTAAGCAGACCCCATTTAATATCGGGGGGGGGGACACAAACAAAACCAAACAACAAAAAATCTCCAACAAACCAACAGACAAGATTCTGGGTGTAAGAATTATTTTCTTAAAGGCATTTAAAAGACATCACCACTCCTTAAAAACTCTTCCTCCCCAACACCCTTATCAGCATTTTTGTATCAGAGCTGCAATGATGTATTGTAAAATGCGATCTATGAAACTGGGAAACATGATTAGGCTGCCATATGCAGGGAAGTTGTTTATACAGTCCTGCGCTGAACACACCCAGGAATAACTGCAGGGAAAATTCACGTAACACATAGCCTCATCAGGTGGTTTTGGAAGATTAAGCAAGGAAAGTTTAGCTTTCTCACCCTAATAAATCTTTGGAATCGGCGTAAAACATCTTGACCCTTTCCTGTTTAGTGTGGAAAATGAGGGGAACATTTTATTCATGAAAGAAATTTCAATCAATTTGAACTCAATACAGTTTTACTCTACCTACCAAGTATATTAACAGTCTTTGCAAAAATTACTTTAGTTTTTCTGTATCTCTCTGGATGAGATACTCCCACTTCTACTCGGGAAAACTGGGCACAGAGGTTTACTGATTGCAACACGCACTTCATTCTTGACCCTGAAGACAGGCTCTACAAATCAGTGTTCAGCAATATGCGTTATTATTGACCTTGCAGAAATCTCTGAAAGGGCAAGCACAGGCAAGATGAGGAATTTGAACCCATCTGAACAGCAGGTAAATTCAGTGATTTTACTTCGCTGCCCTGTAAATCAGTAATTTTAAAGATCCTGTCTTATTTTGACCACTAAAACGCTCCATATTTGCCACTCTTCCATGTTTCACAAAATTTAGAGTGTTCTAATGTGTTACGTTACGATTATTTCACACTATTATTTCCACTATTCATTAAATGTTTGAAGGAAGTTATTTTTTATGTCCTTTGAAGCTGTTATTTTAAGCCAAGTTGACAGTGTTCATAATATTTCAAACATGCTGACACATCATTCTACTAATGTGCACTGTAAATGCATCTGTACATGAACCTTAAAGAAAAAAAACATGCACTGACAAAATAACATATGTGAGAAAATAACACAGATTAATGACAAAATGAAAAAAATCCTCTGAGGTAGGAGATTATAATGGATCATGATCACGCTGAGGAAGTTTGGAGAAAAGCAAGGCAGAGCCGGAATGCATTTGGCTAACTTCCTTGTTAGCAAGTTACCAATATCAGTGTCATGAAGACAAAAAAAAGTCTTCCTCCTAAAGTTCCAGAAGTGTCTTTACTCTCACTACCTAACAGCTGGGAGATTTGGAACTGCACCAAAAAAACAGTGGAAGCATAAAACTGAATGAAACACTCATGGCGTGCATTACTAGTCAGGAATAAAGATGGGAATTGATCACATACCAAAAAACACTCCCTAGGCTTTTTAAAAAAAGAATACACTAAGGTGGCTTTAAGTGGCTCGCAAAAAGCGGCTAACTCATGACACTAAGAGCACTGCACCAGCTACTAGGAAGAAGAAAAATAACTGTTACAGCTGCATCCAGGACACTAACTTACACCAAACAGCTACTTTGACTTCACCAGTGATGGTAAGACATGGAATAGAAAAGATTTTGTTTCTCTCTATTATATATTTCTTTTTTTATTCTTAGCAACATAGATATATTAAAGCAATTATTGAATAACTCCATTCTGGACAAAGTTTTACTCTATGGAGCAGCAAATACAGGTTGGGTAGTTTTTTAATTCGTTTGCCCTCTGATAGACACATCAGTAGGATTCCTGTAGGTAGGTGTGACTAGCAAATTATGCGTGTAGCAGAGAATAATCAACCATTAGAAACTATGGCTACAGTGGAAAGGATTATTTCTGTGAGCTTCTGTCCCCTTCTGTAAAGGGAGTGTCTTTGTGAACACCCAGACAAAGTATGGCTTCCTATCAGTACTGCAGCAGTGTGCCCAGTTTGCTTTAGGAAAAGCCATTAGGAGACCCTCCTTCCTATTGACATAGCCACTTCTGCCATTCATACTGCTGACTTCATGACTCTCCTTCTGTGGGAAAGCTGGGACTTTATAGTTCCGCTGAAACAAAGAGAAACTTTCTCTCTCTCAAATGGGCTCTGCATTTGACAGGAGTTTCTACTCCTGTCAAAAATTCACAAGACACTAGCATAACAAGCACAAGCAACAGTACACATGTGAACAGGCAAAAGAGGCCTTTATCGGACCAGCTCTGGTGTGACAGTACAATCAAGTAAGGTACAGTTAAACACCTTCCTGAATACCTCCTCCTTCATGATGAATATATGCCAAGTGCATAATCTAAAATAATGCTGCCAGAATCATTCCTAACTGATCAAGCATAAGAAATTATGGCAACTATTTTCTGCTTTCAAACGCTAGTGATTTTTGTTATGTACTCAATACAGCCTTCTCAAGTTAAACACAAATGATGTCTTAATTTTGACTTAAAACAGATCTGTACTGTATTACAGCAAAATCTGTGTATACAATTCTCCACTTGTTCAAACAAAGTCAAATTGTATTTGCTGGATGAGAATTAAAAAATACCTCTTCAAAAATCAGAAATTGTTATTTCTACTGTGTATTTCTTCAAGCAACTTAACCCTCACATCTTTATTCTCCACTGCTTCAACCAATGCCCTGTGTTCACAACCCCAAAACTGCATCACTTCATCATGACTTAACATTTTCTTGTCTACCTTTGCAAATACCTCTGCACCCTGTCAGGCCAGTAAGTGCTTTCATCATTCCAGTCCAGGATTTTATCCCACCCTCCCCTTTCTAAATGCTACTTTGAATGCAGGTTCCTTTCTGCATTTTTTTTTCTTTTTACCCCTTTCCCACCTCCCAAAAATAATGATTTTTTTTTTAATTATTTCATCAGGATGCCTTTCAAAATACCTGATTTTAACTATACAGAGTTTTCTAGAGGGTACCAGCAGTTTTAGGTAAGAATGCCACTAAAAAAAAAACAATTGACACTGCTGCTTCTACATAAAAATCTTGAACATTTCTTAATGACACGAACCAAAGCAAAGGCAAAAATTCTTTAGGTTTTAAAAATATAAATCCAAGGACACTACCAACTTCATTTACACTAGGAAATAACTTTAGTCTTGCATTATTATACAGGGGTTACCAGCTGGAAATGACACAAAACGCACAGGATAGATCTTTAAATTATTCATAATCACCTTAAACTGCACTCAATCAGCATTGCAATATGTCACCTTATAGACATGCAAAAGTTCAAAAGCAAACTTGAAAAAGCAAACTACCAAGAGCACTATTGTTAAAGCTATACCAGAAAGCTTAATATTTCAATACTGTGTATGTTAAAATAAACAACATACACAGGTGATGAAAGCCAGTCTCTGAAAAATTTATTATTCTGTTAGAAGAAGTTTACACTTAGGATGAATTCTCAAGCTTCATGCCATTAGGAAGTTTTACTGGGTTTATAGTGGAAATAAAAACAGAAATAAAAATAGATGACAATCCCAAAATACAGGCTGTACTTTGAATATGATCAACGGGCTTTCTTTTTCCTTTTACATCTACATATTTCCTCTTGCCTTAAAGCAATCACATTTTATTCAATCTTCATGAAAAGTTCCCCAAATTGCCTGTTTTCCTTTTCAAAATCAAAAGTTTTGAAAGATGAAGTAGATGAAGTTGTGTAACTTCTTTGGTATTATTTGCCCAAAGCCATCCTAATGCTACAGCTTTCGAAGATTTATGATGCCAACTTGATTCAAAGGATTCTACCCCACCCCCAGCCTCCACTTTCTATATATAATCACAGTTTGGCTTCCAAGCCAACTGATCATAACCTCACTTCCTCCTCCTATGCATGGCGTAAGTACTTATTCCATTGAAGTGAAAGGCACTGGTCATCAATTCTTTGGCTAAGATGGTCATAAAGGAGATATGGATGATTTTTAAAATGACTAATTTTAAAAGCAGTAAAGCTTTACTGTGTGCATTTGCACTTGACATTGCAAAACTGAACTCTTGAAACTGGACTGGTTTGTAAATCATACTACACAAAGCAACAGGAAGTACTAATTGCTCTAAGCTTTGAATTACAAAGTAGTAGCAAGAATTGTACATTGCCAGTTAGATTTGTTAACTACTAGAAATTCAATTTCACGTTCAATATGAACATCAGAAATTAGAGTGTATTTCATAATCTTAAAGAATGTAAAATAGTTCCCATTCTGCCTCTGACCACATTGTATTTTACAAAATTTGACACAGTGTTAATTTTTACACATTGGACAACGTAACATTTGGCATGTAATGCCCATGCATTACTCTTGCCCTCTCCACTTGGATGCTATTCCCCTCTGACTATTGTCTGGATGAATAGTTGATTTCAGTATGAAGTTATATGAGTTACTGCTTAACATAGTCAGTACCTCAATAAAATATGGAAGTATATGGTTTTAAACACATAAGAAGAAATTACAGCAAGAAATCACAGAATAGTTTGGGGTGAAAGGGACCTTTAAACATCATCTTGTCCAACCCACTGCAATGAGCAGGGAAATCCCCAACTATACCCAATCTTCAATGGATAATATTCTATATCTAGGTATGTAGCCAAGTTTTTTTTCTTTTTTTTTTTTCCTATGGGTTATTTAGTTTTTGGAGAAGAAAACAAAACCTAAGTATAGAAGTACCAAAATTGATTCAACATTCATCACTTCATACATTAGAAGCATATATTATTATCAAATACTTGACTTACAGTCATATTCCTATCCCAGATCTGGATGGAGCCATCTTGACAGCCAGCTGCGATAAGTTTGCCGTCTCTGCTGTATGTGCAACTTGTAGGAATCACCCGTTTACCTTGACTTGATCGTGGTTTAAATACAGTTTTGTGCTTTTTTTCATTGTTAATATCCCATGTCCTCACAGTTCTGGAAAAAAAGTTTAAATAAAGAGTTGTTTTAGATAAAGTTAATACATATTAAATAATTCTTCTTATGACATAATCAATTATCTTTTTAAGCATATGACATATTATTCAAATAAGTTGTAAAGCATTTACAGCATTTAAAATTTGGTATGGCAGTCATGAAACTAATGTGACAAAAAAATATTATTTACTAATAAGCATCAGTTCTTTCCGAACTGTCAGGCAAATACGTAAAATTATTTACAACTGGACAAATGACAGATTGGAAATCAACAAGAAAGTCCTTTACATGAACTAAGACTTCAGAAAACAGGCATGAATGGTTACAGAAATTAATTAACTAAACAGATTGTCATAATTGCTCTGGCATGACAAAAACTGACTGGCAGCACTACATACTGGCTGGTTCTTCAGATGTTATTTTAAAGAAATATTTTAAAAATTTAACTGCACTATTATTATAGCTCTGCTATAATATCCTGAAGGTCTTAGAGTTCTGTTGTAAGTGTTCTTCAAACACTACACAAAGACTCATTTATGTAATACTACCATTTTGAGTTTTTCCCACATTATTAGGAAAATAAATACATCCTTTATATTTTTGATGGAAAAAGAGTATCTGCCTGGATCGTCAATGTTTCTTAGACACACAAAAACAGAGAGAACTAAAACACTTAGATACAGGTGGACTCTTTAAACTGTCTTAGACACAAATGTTTTCTGTACATTTAATATGTTGAATTCTTTCGAGATAAAAATTCAAAACTTCTCTGGCATCTAATGCAGAGAAGAGTTTCAGGATTTGGCAAAGGAAGGAAGATCATTAATTTAGAAAGTCATTAAGTTCTCAAGACAACCTCACTTGTTTAGACTGTACAAACAGTGCCTATGATCCAACAGCACGTAACTCACTGGTCCCTAGAAAACCAAATACCATTTGGCTGCCCCTTCTCCAAAAGAAGACAAGACACCATGGTGTAACACTGGGAACTTCCACTGAAAATGTAAAGCTAGACAGGCTACAGAGTTGACATACATAATAGTTCTAGGGAGGGGAAAAAGACAAGAAAATAAGCTTATAAGGCTCATAGAAATTACATTTAATCAGATATTTAATGACAGTAATGAGAAATCAGACATACTGAAACAGATCTCTTCATTAAAAAAAAAAAATCTGATCTTCAAGATTTTTTTCACCTCTTTTTATGACAGCTTACCTACATGGGAATTAAATTAAGATGCTTAACTAATACAGGAAAAAATTACCCAAAGCAGAATATGTAACAACAGATAAATAAGAAACAGATGAAAAGTTCCTTTAAGATGCACTTCACATATATGGTGGTATAAGACTACATCAGCAAGAGAACTTTCACTAGTGTATTCTCTTTGCTCTCTTTCAGCAGAAGTTATAGTCATCACCTGTTGAGCACATGGGACCTAAAGAAGGCTGAATCACCTGCCAGATACTGAAGAAAAAAAAAATCTGTACATACAAACAGACGGAGAAATCCTGAGAAACTTCCCATACTTATTTGGCAAAAAACCTTCTAAATAAACTGCCACTCCAAGCATCTGAACAGAACTTAACTTATACCAGAATACAAGAAAAGTCACATCCAACATAAGTAAAATCATAACTATGGAAGGAGCTGCCAAATAAATTGACACAACTTCATACTTTTTAACAATTCTTCAGCTACTGTTACATAAATAATCCCTAAATGTAAAAACCAAATAGAAATATCTCATCAGAGTAAGAAACAAACAAAAATATCTTTTATGTGATATACAGCAAATGAATGATACAAAGCATCTATGAAAGTATATTTTTCCATATTCCCAAATAAAATTGGTAGCACTTTTTTGATAGGAGCAATTACAATCATTTAAATATTGAATTAAAACTACTAGGTTTTGGTGAAAAAATAAGATTAAATGCTACCAACAGTGAGTGGGAACTACTCCCATTTTTCCTGACTGAATTAATTAAAAAGCAACCAACTCCAAACTGAAACGGCATACAGGCATGCCTTAGAGAGCACAGATAATAGACACCCTGAATTACTACGCGAAAATCCTATTGCTGGCTAATATATGCAAGACTTGAGGAAAACTGAATCAGAAAAGGAGACAGAGAGGAACCAACTATGAATTAACTGGCCTAAGGAACCAGAACTCCTAATGGAGGCCACGAAGAAGAGCATAGATGGAAAGAGACCATAGAAACAGGAGAATAAAAGTAAGAAACAGAAACTATCAGTTATAATGTCATACCAGGTTTGGCACGATTGCTTTCACTTCAACTGTGCAGCATGTTCATGAGACGAAAGCGGCAGAAGCACCAGCATATACTACCAAATTAGGACATACGACCCATACAACTACTTCTGGCTGAGGAACTGGCCAACAGATGCATTTAGATACAAAAGGTTACTCATCAGTATGTCCATATAACCCCTTTCAGGTTATAATGAACACAGAGGTGTAAAGATATTACAATACCTGACAACAAAACGAGATCATGGCATAAAAAGTTTGTTTTAATTGAAACGGGAAGCTCACAAGCTTCCCAGAGTGAGCCATTTTTTTGTTTGTTTTTTTTTTTTTTTCTGTTTTGCTTTGTTGTTTTTTTTTTTCCAACATCAAACCACTGGTCAGGTTAGCAATAAAAAAGGCATTGTTCATAAGGGTTCTATTTCACAGAACTAAGCTAATAAAAATCTTATCAACTTAATATTGACACATGTAAAAAAATCATATAGTTATGATGGGTGTGATGGTTTCTTCCTTAAACAATTTTTGTCTCAGGTTTAACTCAAGACAACTACACTTAATTGTCTGTTTGACACAACTCCTACCGTAGGCCAATGTACAGGCAAAACCTGAACATGCTCACTGTGACAGAAGTCCTATAAGCCTTTCACCCTTAGTATTTCCTTAAATATTAAGGTATTTTCTATCTTATTTCCGTAAAACACTAACTTTATTTGATTGCATTAGTGATGAGCATTTGGGCAATTAGACTGCACTAAAAGGAAAAAAAAATTTACTAGTTTTGAATTACTTTCTCACCCGCACTGACAGCTAATCTGCTTTGTTTCTTGTTAATGAAGTCTTTACACAAAAATCTGACTGAACAAAGAAGTTGTTTTTATTTGCATGAAGCATTAGGTTGACAACCATGGAGATGTTTGCACCAAAGCGTATCATTTCTCCAGTTCAAATCAGCAAACCACTTAATCAAGTCTTCAGAAAACCGTCTATGGACTAGGTTAATGAATCATCCCTTTAAGATCTTTTCATCCAAAGAATAAAATATTCAGTGATTTTAATGAAGTATATCAAGCTCTGTAAAGAGTGAATATGCTTTTGAATTACTAATAGTTCAAAGTCTATGTTAATGCTATTAAAACCTGGTATCTTACTGATACTATGCAGCACCTTGCAAATAGTCCTTCATTTACTATTCCAGCAACATCTAACTTCAGTATTATTATTTCAATACAGAATATTAGATGTATTACAGATATTATGTGATTCACTTATGAAAGCTGTGACAGTAAGACGAGGTACAATTTTGTGTCATTTTCCAAATGGGGCAAGGCAGCCACAAAATCCGATCTCACCTCCCACTTAGTGAAGAGTGGGATGTAATCAATCTCCTTATGTGGTACATCTGACAAAGATCAAAGGGGAAGACTTCTAGTAAAGAACATCCTGACAGTTCAAGTTACTGTCACCTGCATGAGCTGAAATGACTCAAGAGCAGTCTTGCATGGTACTGCAAAAGCAGGAAGAATAAATAACTAGGAAAACAGGATGCTCTCTAAATAGGTGGTTAGTCATGGCTATAAAATAATTAAGGCTCATTTGGATCTCAGTTTCTTCTTCACTCCAGTAAACAACTTAGATTGGAAATAACACTCAGCAGAACTCTTCATTAAATCATTGGAAAATTAGCTGAAATTAAACTAAAGCAGTCAAGCAATTAAAAGCTCTCTGAAGTAACACCTCAGATCACCCTATATACATGACAATTAGCTTGAACTATTTTTGCTTCTGTGTTAGATCTCACAGCCACATTTCTGCTGTTGCATTAGCAACAAACAGAGGTGAATAACAAAAGAGAGCAAATTATAAGTCTTAAATGTATTTTGATCATTCAAGTTGCAGAATCTATTCTAAACAATGCAAAGTTTGACTCAGCTGTACAGATTAATGATGCACTGTGGGTTACAGAAGATTTCAAAACTAAGTTTTACTTTGTATTTATGTATGAAGTAACAATCTTTGTATACCGTAGTACAATCTCCATAAAAACTTATGAAAGACAGCCAAACTGCAGCACATAAAGTACATACAAATTAATGTATTAATAGTATCTTCTGGAATACACACCAAAGTGTAAGACACTTTCCTTCTACTCTCAAAAAACTCCAAAAAGAAGACACCATTTTGTTGCAGAGAAGAAATGTGGTTCTTAGTCTCAGATCTCCAAAGAGTCACGATATAGTCCTATTCTTTCTGGATAACACAGAGCATCATTTCTCGATGTACTTGTCACAATGGTCTGCTCATGTCATAATATTGCTGCTACTGAAGAAGCCTCTACATTTACTTATGTCTTTTGTGTAAGGTTAAAAGCCTAAAGCAAATGGTTAGTGGATTCTGAAGATGAAAATAAAAGGGCTTATGCTCCCTTGCCAGTTATGTTCTTCATATGGGGGAAACACTGTTTTGCTGGAGTTGAAAATGTGTAGATTAAAAAATAGTACAAGCAGGACATAAACAAATAAAAAATATTTTTACAATCTGTTTTTCTTTTAAATTGAAAGATCAGAGAATTGACTTGGCTCTTAGACCAAAAAATAAAAATATAGAAAAAGTATCTCTGGAGTTTGAACATGCTACTTTGTAGTACTCCAGCCTTCTGTTTACCTTACTTAAGCCCTGAAATTTCAGGCTGTTCAGAAACTCCCCTTTTAGTTTACTGCACAGCCTGCTGCTACCTGAGCTACATGATCTAAGTTGGGCTCATGCTAAGCAGGGGATCGAAACGGATGAACTCCAGATGTCCTCTTTAACTTAAGTTATTCTGTGACTCTAGACAAGTTGAAAGGGGGCTTTATAATGCAGTTACAGCATATGAATATTCTTGGCAGGAACTGCTTGTATCTCAACCAACAATGAAACTATTCAAAAGCTAGTAAGACTAGAACCAAGTCCAAAATCACGACAGACATACAAATAGCATCATTGTCACAGACTTTAAGAGCTATTGGGAGATAGACAGATATTAGGAAGACTCTTCCTCCTCCGTGTTGTAAATGATGTTTCTTACTTCTTCACTCCCTTCTCCACTCATGAGTAGTTAAAAAGCACCTATCCCCAAACTTATTTGCATACTACACAAGCAACCAAGGTTTAAACTCACAGCTGAAAGAAAGTACTCCTACACAGGTCAGTCAAGTAGTGGGAAAATTCTCAGCTTCCACCCACCCCCCCCCCCCCCCCAGCTGGAACTCATGGATGCCTCCTCAATAATTCAGCTATTCTTTAAATGAGTCATTTGTCCAGATCTACTCTTCGTTTTTACTTGGGGAATCAGATCTTGGGTTAGAAAGGAATGATTAGGATCATCAAGTCCACTCCCTGCTTCTCACAGGACTAAACAATAGGACTAAGAGCACTTTTCAGATCCAACTCAACTCTGACAGCCTTGGTGCTGTGACCATATCCCTGGCGAGCCTGTTGCTGTGAATGAACAAATTCTCAGTGAAGAACCTTCTCCTAATGTCCAAACTGGACATCTGCTGTCCTGTAGCCAGTCACTAGAGAGATCAGCATGCCCCCTCTACTGCCCCCCAAGAAGGTGCAGACTGCCCCCTCAGCCTTCTCCACACTGAACAATGACATCAGCTGCTACTCCTAAGTCTTGCCCTTAAGCCCTTCCAGCATTGTGGTTGCCCTCCTCCAGACACAATTAACAGTTTGATGTTCTTCTTATATTGACGCACCCAAACCTGCACCCAGTACCCAAGGTTGGGTCACAGCAGTGCAGTGCAGACCAGGTCACCTCCCTTGACCAGCCAGGTGAGCTGTGGTCGGTGCACCCCAGGGCACAGCTGTCCCTTTTAGCTGCCAGGGCACACTGCTGACTTGTATTCAACCTGCCATCAACCTGAACACCCACATCTCTTTCCACAGGGCTTTCTCCAACTTCTCATCACCCAGTTTGTGTTTATCAGCGGGATTACCACATTCCAGGTCGAAAATTTGGCATTCACTTCTGTTAAATCTACACTCAATGGAGGCCACAGCTTCCTCCTAGTTTAGTATCATCAGCAAACTTATTTAATGCTCATTTAATTCATGCACCTTGATCATTTATAAAAACTTTGAAGAGCCCTAAAACTGAGCCCTAGGGAACCCCACTGGCTACTGGGTTAATTTTTGTACACTTGTGTGTTTAAACCCCAAATGTCTTTTCTCTTGAAGCAAAACAGCCATCAGTAATAGATGTAAACAGGCCAGACTGTTGGTACCAGGCTGAATTTGGCCCCTTACACAGTTTCATCGCTCCTGGCACCCCCAATTTTGTGAAACGATAACACATCTTTTTTAAGTGCACAAGATGTCAAAACCTAATCTGTCACATACCCATAGCCAGTGTTTAGACCCACAAGCTCCTGCTGATTTTACACAGCCCAGAATAGACATACCTAAGCTGACATTCAGTTCCTACCACTGAAAAAGCTGAACCATCTTGTTTGAAACTATGTACAATAGCTGCAGAGAAGTCAGTGTCAGAAGCTTACCAGATGCTTTCAGCCTATTGTGAAAACATGTTAAGTTAGCATACTAAGTTTATAAAACCAGTTGCATTTCCAAATGAAGGGGAAAAAAAACAAACAAACAAATTGTATTTTCATGCCATACCTGCTGTTCGCACATGAACAACATGAACAACTTCACCTGCTTGCTGAAATCACTGAATTTATATACACACCAGATATATGAACATACATGTGTATTTCAGACTACTGTGAAGCAAAACCAAATCCTTAATTTATGAGCCATCACCACTGGGTGATTCCTTAAATGATAACTTGGAAGCTTTGCATAACATGAAATTCTAAACTTACCCTTTCAGAAGCAAAACAAAACAAAACAAACAAATAAACAAAACAAAAAGAAAAGAAACAAAAAAAACCAACCAACCAAACCAACCATGATCTATTCTTTGGAATCTCTAAATGAAATCAGAAGATGAAAGCAAAATGCTTAATTAAAAAGCTAGTCTTCAGAAAAGTTTATGTTTATGGGAGCTGCAATGTAAAGACTACTTGATTAATCAATTTAATCTCAACCACGTTATGCAGAAAGTAGAGTTTTGTTCCTGTCTATGTGCATAAATGCATCCGTGTTTAAAAATTAAAGCCATTTCATTGTGTTTACGGACAGAGTATAAGCGAAATTCACTAGCACAGAGGCATGGACAATAGAAAAACTTGCTTAAATAAACAAAGAAAAAGAATCGGCACGATTTAGCATGCTTTGATACTGATTTTCTCTGCACTGCAACAGGTTTTTATTTTGCTTTAAATTTTCAGTTCTTAATGTAATCTACCTGAAATTGCATGAACTCTAATTAAGCTATCCAGTAGAAGTGTCGTTTGAAAAAGCTCTCAAATGCAAGGTCTTGTAACTGACTACATTTTTTTATTGCATCGCTAACGTTTTATTCAAGAAAAACTTCAGAAAAATATTAATATAAACATACATAGTTTATAAAGACGAAAATAGCTTTACTAACCCTTTTGTAAACATACAGCTTTCAGCAAGGGGCAGCACAGTCATTATTCAAACTCCTCTTAACCAGGCCTGCTCCTTTGCTATGCTCTCATAATCAGCTCTGCACTGCATATATATATCTATAAATAGATAGCTAGTCTCAGAAAAGCCATTTTTATGTATCTAGAGTGGACTTCATACCTTTAGACATGTCAAGACAAAAAGCAAACTACTATGCCAGTGCAGTGTAAATTACTATACACATGTGAGCTATCAGCACTTTCATGATGAAGGGACTCATATATTACGAACAAGTCTCCAGAACTGATTTTTCAAAGTCTTAAAATTTTGACTAATCGGGGGAGATTTTCACAAAGCAACATTACTTTGCCCCTAATCAACAACAGTATTCCCTCTTCCTGCAAAATACCATGCTCCTATGCCACAGGATGAGAACTCGTGCTGTTCCAGAGACAGAAGAAAGAAAAAAAGTCACCAGAAAATAACATAACTGACACATGCAATTCCTAAGTCTCATTATTGGAAATAGCTGAATTGCTATGGCTGAAATAACACATCAACTACTTGAGGACAGATAAGGTGGACATACAAATCCTGCATATTTGATTTCCTTGAAAGCCAATTCTGCTTTCCTTTTACAACATGCAATTTTTCAGAACACATTTTTACATAATCTGTATTGTATTTCAGTGTAGGTATTTAAGTAATAAATCTGGTATACAGAGTATATCAGATAATGGTTAAACAAGGCTTTTGTGCAAGCAAAAGGTATCATATTTTACACAGGTAAAAACTGAGAAAGACATCTAAAATATCTGTAACTCGCAAGGAAAAAAAATTAAAAATATACAGAAAATAAAAATAAAAATCTCAGGATCAGGCACCAGATTATCAGTTCATTACTTTTTGTGTTTACCTGCATGCACGTGCACAAACATTTGAATTCTTTAAAGGTATAAAATTTTGTTACTTCAGGTACCTCTACCTTTTGCTTTTACCTCTACTTTCTCCTTTGAATTTTATGGATATAGCACTAGTCACATATGTTTAATTCTAAAAAATATTATCTGTAACAGTTTGAAAGTGACTTAATTAAGTTAACTTGCATGATGTAAGATGTAAACTTGTAAGACTCACTACCTTAAAGTCTTGCTATATTACAGTACTGAATATGCATAAAATACTTTTAAGACACATTCCATATAATTATATGCATGGCCAAACAAAATGGGAAGAGCTCTACTGGTTTTCGAAGCCTTGCAATACTTTATACATTCCCAAGACCCTACAATCCTGAAACTGACAGACTGCAGAAGTACTTCAGCTTTCACCTGAATGAAGCACGGAGTTTTTGAATGAATTTGCTAATTCATCCCTTTGAATATAACCTGATAAGGAGGCTCTTTAAATCAAGCTAATTACCTAAAAAAAAAAAAAAAAAAAGAAAGAAAGAAAAAGAAAAGCGAAAAAAGGAGAGTTTGCATACGCCTACTTAACAACTGGTTCCCAAAGTACCAGAAACTGTGAAACTAAACTATAATGCTATAGTTTTCCAGGTACAGTGCTCAGTAGACTATTAATGTCATCTAGAACCTTCTAGGCATGGGTCCTGGATTTAAAAACCAGCCATTCTAGAGTTACTGAGACAGTTGTTACTTGATGGCTAAACTTCATGTAAATAAACATGGGCCATTTCCTACTTGGAAAAGTTTGCAAAGCAAACAAGCCCTGGCTATGCACTGTATGAATACACTTTGGTCCTCTGAGGTAGCCTCTCTGCATCAAGAAACTGGAAACATATATTCCACAGAGTATTTCAATTAGGAATTTCAATTTAATGACCCCAAAAGACAACTAAAAATATATATTTTCATATCAGCACTATACTTATTTAGTGCTCTTACAAAATTAACAAAAAATTAATAAATCCAAAGTAAACGCAGCTCATCCAATAGAAAGTCACATGCTAGGATTAAACATTAACTTACAGACAAGCATTTCAATTTATCTGAACTTGGATGGAAAAAAAAAAAAAACAACCCAATGCCAAACCCAAAATACAAAACCCACCCAAAACAACAAACCCACTCCTTGAAAAAATTCTAAAGCCTAATTCAATTCAAACCAACTTTGTTTAAAGTTATATTATTTGCTAGGATTTGCAACAAAATTCTGATAGAACAATTATTTTTTTAATGTTTAAGTGTGTATCATCAAAAAAGGGAGGACACCATTTTACTTCTCTGAAACTCTTCAGTACTTGCTACTGAGCTATGCATTTAATTAACTGTGATCACCCAACAGAAGGAAGCTACACAAGAGCATAAGTAAATTATTTATTTTTAAGGGAGGAATGTGTATGGTCCAGTAAGTTTAAGATGCCAAAAGAAGATCTCCATCTTATCTCACCAAAAGTTCAATCTCAGGAGACTGAAATATTTGTAAGCATGTTCTAAATCACACAGGCACCAATGAGTATAGATCTTAATTGTAGAGATTAGCTGGCTAGAATTTTCCACTACCATTAATGATCTACGCTGAAGAATGCTGATTAGATGTTTTCTCTCCTAGCAAATAGAAGACTTCATGCATCACAGGTCTGGAAACATTTCAGGAAGGAGGTGAAAGGCTTTCAAAACCCCCACTAATCCCTCTCAAAGCGGATGCATTTAATATAAAGCTCTATTAGCAAATACTTGATGTAAGTATTGATACTTACACAATCTAAATCTACAGAGAGCAAGGTGGGAGGTGGGTATCAGGTACAAAAGTCATCCATTAATTGGTTTATAGCACTGTGAAGGAAGACTGATTTTGCAGAGATAACATGTAGCTAAAAAAAAAGGAAAAAAAAATTGTAATTAGTGTCCTACAATAAGAACACTTGTGGACAGAAGTTCCATATGGGCAGTTCTGCCATCCTTAGGACTATATATGGACTTCTTCCTAGCCTCAATAAACTGAACAAAGCCGAGTAACTTTAAAAGACCTTCACAGCTCAAGCGCCAAATCCTAATCCATAAGTAACTAAGTCACATGTATGAGTTGGTAAATTATTACCAAGAAATCCACATGCCCATTTCAGTTTCAAGCTTATTAATCAGTGGCTCTTTAGCTCACTGTTTTGTCTGATGATTAGGAGAGGCATTTCACCCACCAATTTCTATATGAAGGCTACAAATGGTAAAGAATTTACTGCATTTCTCCCTTACTAATCAGTTTGACAATCAAATAATCCCTCTGTTGACAATACTTTTTCTCTCCTATTCAAACCTTGCTAACTTTCAACCACTTGATCTAGTTATGTCTTAACAATTTAAAGAAATTTCAGCTGTGAGACATTTTATGTCCATTTCAGTATTTCTTTACTATTGCCAGGTCTCTTAATATTCTCTTCAATAAACTGAAGCACATTCAGCTCCTAGAGGCCACATTAAGCAGTTTCAGGATTCTTCTGACATTTTTCCTTTTCCTTTTTACTGTCTTTCTAGATACTTTTTATGCTCTTGTCATTAGAGCTAGACACAGAACTCAACTGTAGCCTCAACTGTAATTACTGAAACAAGACATTAACATCATACCCTTTACTGATGTCAGTTAATTCTCTGTGAGGGTACGATTTTTAAAATATGTGTATCTGCTCTTTCATGGCTTCATACTTAAGAATTTATTATTAACCCTACACTACTTTCAGGGAACAGATCAAATTTTGAAAAAATCTTCTCAAGGTATGACCTCACATGCTGTTGTCTTCACCCAGTTCACTTACCAATCTGCTTTCATTAACAGTGACTAATTCTTAGTATTCCAGGTTTATTAGAAATAGATTAACTTTCTCTGATAAAATATGCTTTAGTTAAAATAATTTAGAAAAACATAGACATTTTGAGGCAATAGTTCAATCTGAAATTGCATTAGTTTGATTACTTCAAATTACCAGTTCTAAGATTTCTTCCTATTATCCAGTCCAGCTGATACATGAGAAATGTCTCACATGTATTTACACAATTAATCCTTTAATCACAAACAAACCCACTGGAATTAACAGGAAAAGAAAACTGAACAGATTTAGGATCACAGTTTATGGCCTGTAACTTATGAATAGCTACTATACAAAAATTTATAAAATATTTGATTAAATAAGCAAGAGAAGTTTCACAAAAAGCCACAGAGAATTTCTATTATATTCTATCCTGGTTGCAAAACAAGATTTTATAGCCTTAAACAGAGTTTTCTGAACTGAAAGCATTTCCAGACCAAACAGCATCTAGTGAAACCATACATGCCTGACCAGACTACCACCCGAGAAATTCAGACTATTCCAATTCATTACATGAAAAACAAAACCTACCCAGTATATCTCTCTTAAGCACTACACAATTAACTTATCATTCAAATTTTAACTAAAACATATTTATATAACATGAGGAGCCTGATAAAAGGAACAATTTTAAATTTAATTATGCAATGCAATTACCTGCAATTCCAAATGTCAAAAAAGCCACAGCAATTATTTTCCCACAGTTTTGATCTATAGGATATCAACTACCATTCGTCATTACTTAACAACTTTAATACTGAATTAGATTTGAACATTAATGATGGCAATTTAATTTTACTTTCTGAAATACCATACATACTTTATCTTTATAAGCAAGTGTGCCAAAATAAATTCTTGTCTACCCTACTTTTCTTTCTCATTATCTAACACAAACATCTGAGCTTTAGTTTACCAAGTCTATCGTACTTCCCATTATTACTGGAATAATAAGAGAATTCTGGTCATTCAAATAAGATGACTATCTCATGAGAAAATAGTCCTTTAAACTGAATTACAGGTTAAAATAACCAACCAGTGATTACTTGAGAGCAAAGGATTTCACCTTCATATAATAAAAGACAATCAATTCTTCATGGGAGAAGACATGAAAGGAAACTGCCAGTGAAACATACTGTGGAACAAAATCGTCACAATGGAAGTGTCTGCTCAACAATCTACAATGCAAAACCATGGAAAGTTTCACATCAGTTTTGGAAACTGAAGATTCCTGTCTTCTTCCCTACCTGATACCAAGCTGAGCTAATGGAAATACTAAAACTTCTGATTTCCCATCATTTCTATTCTTCCATAAATTACTTACCCCTCAGATCTGCTAACAGGGCTGCTCAAAAGTGTTAACTAACCCATTTCAGTCAAAACAAGCCATGACCAGTAAAGGTGTAATAATTAAACAGGTTTTCCAATCTGTCTTATTTTGACAAAAAGGGGTTAGAGAAGAAGTCCCAAGGAAAGTTTATCCATATAATCTAAGCTGTGTAAAATACAGGTGAGAAGCAAAATACTACCTGTTCTGGGACAAGAGAAGCAAATACAAGTAGGAAAACTACTGGTGTTCCATGTTAAGCAAATAACATTGCCATCAACTAGCATAAGTGCACTTCCTCAGCTATCCCTTATAACTGCACTCTCTCCGCAGTTCTAAAGCACTGAAGTACTGTGAATGTTGAAATTACGTGCTTGCCACATAAACCAAAATTTTAATATGTATTTTCATCTGACACAGATAACTTTTCAGATTTCTTGCCATAATAAATTAATTGTGAAAATTTGCCTAAACTGTAATATTGTCTTGGGGGAAAGTATCTTATAAATATCTTGACAAAAAAATTTCAAACTTCAGTATTTTTCTTCATATGGAATATTCCACATAAAGTGAATGTGTATACACACTCATGTACAAACATGCCTGAAATGACTTGGCAGGAATTATTTCTTTTCCTACGATGGATGCCCAACCTATAATATGCCACTCTCAAATTCAGTTGTTTCACCTCAATATTATTTGCATTCCCTGCCTATAAAGCAGTATGAGGAAACCAGATGTAATTCAAAATTGACCTTTTGGGGGCTAATCACTTTGGACCCCAAAAGCAGGTCCTACACTCTATAGCACCCAGCTTGTTTTAAGAAGCAAATCTTAAAAGGAACAGTATGAAAGCACAAGCCTAAGTCCTTGCAATTAAACAAAGATTTTTTAATGAAACCCTAGATAAAGGTGAAACATTAGCAATTATTTTCAAGTATGCTTTGCCAACTGGTCTTCTGATCTATGAAGACAGATGTAGTGCTGAAGCTTAGGTTCTAATGAAAGTTTATACAAGCACTTGGTAGTAGCCTTGGCATTGCTATCTTAATGAAGTTTATGTATCAGCAGTTTTCAAAAACTGCGGACACATCAGTGTTAACTGTATTTATTACACAAAATGTTTAACATAACTGAAGGAGTTTGGGCTAGTAACTTTTATTCAAAAGCCTTCTACAGTGCTGCAGTTTAGTGCTTTTAACAAAAAAAAAAAAAAAAAACAAAAAAAAACAGAAAACCAAAAAACCAAACAAAGAAAACACCTTGCTATATGTATCAAGTTTAACTGTCAAATTTCTTCCAATACATTAGCCACAAAATCTATGAATTCTGCATAACAGCAAGACAATATAACTACACTTACACTGAACTGCAAAAGTCCAGACTATACTGTCACCTATGTTTTTATATGCACAGTATTACTGATACTTAGAAACTCAAGAAAAGCAAAAATGTAGCTCCAGTTCTCCAGTTACCAACCATGCCATTCCAGGCCTTAAGAGTTCAGACAAACTCCTGGGTAGTATTCACTTCAAGGGTAATCAGCTTAGGCTGGGAAGCTATCAGCCTACAGCGAGCAGACAGTACATAACCTGAAGATTAGATTCTATAAATGCATGAGAAATGCCATGTAATCCCAGTTCCACAGCCAGTGGAGCTGTCCTTCACAGTGCATGGCCAAGCAAGCTGGACACATGACATCTCAGGCTCTCTTAAGAGCATACTACCATGGGAAAAAAAAGAAGCAGCTATGTGAGCTGTAGTCAGTGACTCTAAAGCTTATGTAAACAGACCTCATCAACTAAATGAAAACAGAATCATCTGGGCTGACATGAGATTTCCATACCAAGACAAGCAGAATGGCATCGTGGAAGGAAGAGCAACTCATTGCTCTTTAGGCAGGAAAACCTGACTGCAGGCCATTATTAGCAGTACTATTCCAGACCTTCCTCAAATCTCTTTCCTGCCAAGCTATCAGAGCCTTTATGCAGTTCTGGGCCCAATTACAGGAACACTTGCCAGAAAACAATGGTCATGAAGTCATCATATACTGACAGCTACCACCTACACAGACACAGAAACAAGGCAGCTAATGGGAGGGAAACAAGACATCAGCCATTCTAGGTGTAAAACTGGTTAACAGGATGGAACTGGTTAACATAAAAAACAAGCAAACAAACAAACAAAAAAAAAGAGAGGTGAGATAAAGTGATCATGAAACAGCACTCTTTACTAAGAGGCATCCAATTTCAAAAGCCCCAAGTAGCATCTGAGGCATAAAGTCCTAAAGGAGAGAAAAGTCTTCTAAATAGCACTGCTTGCAAACTGATGGAAGTTATGCAAACTACGCTACTCATCCCTCTGCAAATTTAATTAAGCTTATTGTCAATTGTCTATTTAAAAAAATTAACTACCACTGTCAAACAGTTAACAGTTTTAAACCTGAAAAAAGGAGTTTTAAGAACATATTTATCTTCATTTTTGAATGCTGTATATAGTCATCACTTGTTTTACCTAAGACCACAACTGGCAGAAATCTGCTTCCTTCTTTTTCATTAAGACACAGAGAGCACTTACTAAGCAACAGTATATGATCTTTTCCCATGAAGCCGAATAGTTTTGTATTTGAGACATAAATTATGTCTCAAAAGTCTAGGGATTAAATTGTACTTTAAATGCAAATCATTTTTTATGATTTGAAGCTATTCAGTGAAATAATTTAGTCCATTTATTTGTAGATATATCAACTCTGATGTATAATTCATTGCTAAATAATTAGAAAGATCACCTGGTGGTGGCAGCCAATATTCTTAAAGGCATCTTTAAGAGTATGAACTTGTGAGAGAGAAGACTTGAGAGAGGAATTTTCTACACTAAACCAGCTGTTAAGCAACCACAGCTCTAGCCTCAATGACATATCACAAAGTTGAGGACTGCCAAATTTCAAGTTTAGCTCTGATTCTACTTCTGAAAGAAAAAAAGTATATATGAGAGTAGGGACATACAACACCTGTTGCTGCAACATTTAATATCACTAAGCATTCTTGCTTATTCACACAGCACTACCTATCACCTCTAAGAACACATCCAAATAATGAAAACAGTATCATCCATTTCCTCTTCCTTCTTCGTTTTAACACAGAAGTCAACTAACAAGGAGTTAGTTATGTTTTAAAACACAGAGTATGTTTTCAGGGCACTGCTCAAGTGTATTTCCAGGAAGGAGAAGAATTCTTACTCTCTCATTTTCAAAATTTTCTTTCACTTTCAGGTAGTGCATTTGTGTTGGCATTTCTGTTATTATAAACTTTACTGCAGCTCTGTACACATGTTCTACAATACTGCTCCTAAACTGACAGACCCTTCTTAATGAATGTAAATTCCAAGTAAGCCTGAATAATGTGGTAAGAACATTACAAAAAACCAAAGATGTTGTTGTTCATATATATATCTTTACCCTTATCTAGAATGGCAAGGAATAAATGCAATTAAAATGGACTGATCTTTCAGGAATAGCTGTGACGTATTTAAAGTTCTAGGCAATCCATAGCCATAAACAGCCTATGAAAGTTTAAATCAACTCACTATGAATACTGAAAAGTGATCCGTATGCATGCTTTAAAAACAGTGATGGATTGGTATAAATTAACAGCAGCCAAATTAGTGAAAATCAAATTTATCATCTCAGTGAGGCAAACCTCCAAAGACTTCTAAAGATTATTGCAGTTCTATAGACAATAGACTTGAGTTTTTATGTCCTTTTCTTTTGATATGATTTTATTCCAATCACTTGAAAAGTTGGAAAATTAAAAACAGAGAGTACCTGCACAAGCTTTAACTTAGTAAAAAAGAAAAGTTTCAAATAAAGAACTCCCTAGCTAAATCTCTAGGTTAATTAGTATTATTCATCCATACGCTTAAGGTTAATCACCAGATTACCTACAGAACTAACAAATTACCTACTTCCTTCTGGGACTAAAAGCTAACAAACTCTAATCAATCTGTAAAAGCCCAACAAAAATATGCTTCATCGCCACTTCAAGAATAATCACTGAATCGTAGATTAGTTAGGGCTGGAAAGGACCTTAAGACTGTCTAGTTCCACCCCCCCTGCCATAATGAAATTATTTCTTTAAAAATAAGGTGTTTTTTTAAAAAAATCTTACTGTAACATGAAAAAAAAAGGTATTACATGTTTTAACAAACAATCTTCTGAAATATTTCAAGGAAAATGAAATTAAGGCAGCTGTTCTAAGATCCATGTGTTCACTAACAATCAATCGCTTAAGTGGACATGTACTTATACAAATTAACAAGATTTTTCAGGCTTATTCTATAACTGCCAGACTTCGGTCTTGACTCACTTCAGCATGTAAGCTGACCACCTTCCATTGCTCCCATACCAGAGTCAGATGGAACTGTGTCTTTTTTTTGTATGGTCTTTTCCAAGTTCAACATTTTGTCCTTGAACAGTCATAGAAAACACACTGAGACTCCCTGCTGGTAACCCATATATCTGCAGTCTGAAGCAGTAAACTTAGAAGCAGCCTAATAGCCATAAATTAGAATTCACATAGTAGTCAAAACCTAATTTTAGGATTTATATTTTTAAAATTTCAAGCAAATCTGAATGCATGAATAAATCACAAGAAACAGACCAACCTTCAAAACAGTTATTTTACAGTAGCAATTCTAAAAGCCTTCATTTCAATTACTTTTTAGTTTAGGATATTACTACAGTCTTAATCACCCAGAATCAAAATAAACTCTCAAGCACACATAAAGACCATCCCCAAGTAATATGAATTATAGCAGGTTGACCTAAAAAAAAAAAAAAAAAAGAAAAGAAAAAAGTATTTTGACTACAATAAAAGCATTTCAGATATATTTAAAACGTGTTATTTTCCTTTGAGTCCTTAGGTCTGCTTGCAAAGTTTGCTTTTTAACTCCTTTATGCATCATGAAAGTCCAGCATCCACTCAGGAACACTTATCAAGTGACTGGAGAAGTCCCTAGTTAAGAGCTCATACTGCCTTGCTTCAATATTCCGTGTGATGTCCAAGAGAGACTACAGCCAGCAAAACTGGAAGTTGTTCAGTGTTCCTTCATGCATATTAAAGACAACACTAGTTTCATTCTCCTATATTCAAACGCTCAGGATTGACCCCACAAAGGGTCCCATGCTGGTGTTCCTTATTAGATGTCCTTACCCACACATGCCATTTGTGGCAGTCCCTTTTGCAATGTGAGGATTAAATCTCAGTATGTAGAATTAGAGATAGCACCACATTCCCCACTAAAAGTTCCAGAGTAGTCACCATAATTCAAGTAACTTAATCTTACATCCAGTACAGATTATAGAACAAAACTAAGAGAAATCTACTGCAAAACTTCCACAGCTCATCTTCAACATATACAAGAGTGGCAGTGTACTGTCATAGAATCTTAATATCATTTAGACCTTTAAGATCATTGAATCCAACTGTTAACTCAACATTGCCAAAATCCACCACTAAACCTTGTTCCCAAGTGCCAATGTACACATCTTTTAAATGCCTCCAGGGATGGTGACAACACCACTTCCCTAGTCAGCCTGTACCAATGCTTGATAAACCTTCTGGTGAAGGAATTCCTCCCAATATCCAGTCTAAACCTCTCATGGTGTAACTTGAGGCCATTTCCTCTTGACCTATCACTTGTCACTTTGGAGAAAAGTCACCACAAAAACCTTTCACATGAGTAGATGTTTTGATTTCACCTTTTCCTCTGAAGTGCAATACCGTAAAGCCTTTCATTTCTCCTCTCAAAGATACAGGTCTTCTTAATAAACTATGACAAAGAGGAATATGTTGAAGACTCGGAATGCCAAATCATACCCATATGTGATATTAAGAATGTCAAAATTGGGTATAGGCAGGTCTCCTGCCCTGTAGAAAGACTTGATTCTGGACTACAAGACTGGTTTGGTGTATATATATATATATATATATATATATATATATATATATATACACATATATATATATATATATATATATTTGATGAAACATTCTTATCTGAAATCTCAATGTACCAAAATCACATAAAGATATACTGGGCTTTGCCTCAACACCTTCCACAAGAGAGAAGACCTTACCAACAGTTAAACTATTTGCATGAAAAACCACACCAATTCTAGATCTAAAACCACTGCAAAAACAATGTATCTTGAGGACACTCCATACCTTACATTTTCAAAAGTAGTTTAGCATGAAATTCCATCTTAATTACTTTTAGTAATTAAGATCTGTATTCATCCTTTGTTCACAACAATAATAATAGTAACTGAGACTTGCTATGACGGCTTACTCCTTCCATTCCCCCTCACTATCCCCAGCTGTCATATAAGAGATGTTATAATGCCTACTGTACTTCCTATCTGCTTATGCTGCCTTCTAAATATTAATTTTTTCAACCTTTTTAAACCTGCCTCCACAATCTCCTGTAACAACAGATTCCAGAATAGTATTTTGACAGTATTCAAAATGAAGTATTTTCTATTATTAAGTTACTTCCAACAAAAGTTTCTTAGTATAAGAGGTTCTGATGAACAACAGTTCCAGAATTCAACTCATCCACCATCTTGAACATTTTTTCAAACTTTGATAACATCCTATCCCCATTTAGACCTCTCCTCTCTAGACAGAAGACTGCCAGTCACATAAAATTTTTGCTTCCAGATCTCTTGTTGTCTTGAGTACTTTCTCAAGATTTAAAAGGATGATATTTAAAGCAAGTTATTAGGGCACACTATTAAAACACCGAAGCCAAACAAGAGTCTAAAAAAACCGTGACAAAGATAGACCTCAATACTTACCCATCATTAGAACATGTTAAAAATTCTTCCTTTATCTTTGGATGCCAACACCCTGAATTGAGCATTGCTGTGTGACCCTAAGGAAATAAAAACAAAGAGGTATTAGATTTTGTAATATGTCCTACAAAATTTTCCAAATTTTATTCCAAATCTTTCCAGCGAAATCTCGTGAAAGCTGAGGTCCAGATCAGACCTTTCTGACCACAGTAATGGATGACTGACATCACAATGAATTAACAGACTATGTATACTAATCCACTGATTTATTTTGAATTATAAAAACCTTATACATATATAAATCAATGCCACACCATACTAGTCAAAGACCTTGTTGGAGAAAACTAAGAAAACAGAATTCAAGAGTCAAGACGACTCAGGCAAGTTCTTCATAAAAGACTAGAAGCCCCAAATTAAATAGTCACCCCTGTTTGTTTAGGATAGAAAAAAACAGAAGGCAAGGATTTTATCCCAAGTAAACAATTGCCATTGTGGTAACCACAAATATAAAACACCTTTGTCCAGTTGACTTTACTTCTTTGAAGTACAGGAACATCCTCATTGACTACACTTAAAAAGAAATTTGGAAACTACTCCTGGAAATGCTGGAATCACTTCAGTTTGCTTTTACCATAAATATGAAGAGGAATACTGAAAAGTTAATGGAGCGATATAACAAATACTTTAGCATTTTGACTGTTGGAACACAATATGCTGGAATTCTAGACGTTTACAAGAGTCTGTAAAGACAACTGAATTATTTTTTAGTAAACAAGAACTGAAGCAGATGTTACTATTTGATCGTTTTATATACGTATCACTAGCCAAAAGAAATAATCTGACAAGAACAGCATTTAGGCTGGTTACTTGGCAATATACTTTACAAGAAAAAAAAAATAAAATCAACTTTATCATCAGTTTGAGCAGTAGATTTTATAATTTCTTTTTAGGCTTAAGCTATTTTAAAACTGACCTGAATTTAAATCATTTATGTAAACAGAATATTTGCCTTATATAGTTTGTGAAAATACGAAGGCAAAGTAGTCAAAACCCAATCAACTGTTTTTAAGATACTTCAAAACTATGAATCAGCCCATCTCCATTTGTATTTTTAGCTACTATTAAAGTTGCACACATTGCTACTTATTACCCTTACATTTGTGGCATGTAAGTAAGAATAATAACATTGCCTTGAAAGAAGTAAATCATATCAGAGTGTAGAAGAAAGCAAGAGCCTTGACCAGATCAACAGTTTCTAATTTTTTCTTTTTCACTGGCTGGACAAGTGTATGGGGGAAGCTGAAAAATTTTATGAGATATACTTTTAAATAGATGAATTTGTTCTAGCTTCAGAGAAACATTAGTTGGAAGAGACCTTTAGAGTTTACCTAGGTCAATGTCCTGCTCAAAGCCAGATTTATAACCAACAACATATCAAGTCAGCGATGGGTCTTCAGAATCTCCATGGATGAAGGCCCACAACTTCTAGCATGTAACAACAGGGGGACTACTGCATCCCAGAGACAGGGCTTTGCATTATTCTTCTTACTAAACTTCATGAGGTTTCTCATTAAGAGAAAAAAATACACCACTTAGTCAGTCTTCTGGCATTCAAGTAATTTCTGACTTTACCTTTGTGTTTGTCATATCCACAATGTACTGGTCCCCTTTTATGCATTCCATTACTGGGAAGCCATCTCTGTCAAGAACTTTTGCCTGAGAGTTACCAGAGACAACGAGAATGACATCTCCTGTGCTGCTATACTGTAAAGATCTGATTTGATGACTAAAACGAAAAGAAAAAAAATAAAAAAGTTAGCTCCTATAAGCCTAGACTAGAAAACTTACTCAAAAACTTAGTGATTGCATAAATAGACCCATATACATTCCTATATCAAAAAGGTGGTAACCCTCCCCATTAATTAATGGATTGAAGCTTTTTATTCCTCATGTGTGTGTGTGTGTGTGTGCACATGTAACATTTCCTTCTTCAACCACAAAGTACATCAAACTGTAAACATAATTTTAAAAGTTGGCATCTGAAATGTCATTGCTGGCAAACAATTTAAAGAATGCTCTTATAACACCACAGAAAAAATAGCATGTGTCAGATTCAGCTCTTCAGGGCTAACATTCTTTTTCATCTCCTCAAAAGCAACATGTGGATTCGCATTAATCCATAAATTACAATAAAAGAATGTTGTAGTCCTCCATAAAACTCCACTGTACATTTTTCACTTGCCTGAAAAGTTCTCTTACATACGTCTTTTACTGATTGAGAAAACCAGGAAAGACATCATGGAATGCAAGGCAACAAAAATTATTAACTGAAAGTGGGAGGATGGCTGATAACTGAGTTCATTTATCCCTCTGATCCCCTACCCAGCTATATCCCATTAAAAGGATAGCAAAGAATGCAAGCACGTATATCCACTCCACACCTGCCAGAACTCATATCCTGGTACATTGACTGAACATGCACAATAACATTACTTCATATTAACTCTGCAACTCTGCAACTAAATTCATGCCAAATTAAAGACAGTGATGCATTTGCCAGCTTGATTTAGATTCCCATAGCATCCAAACTGTCCTCAGTTTCTTCTGGTGAAGAACACAATCATGCACATTCAAATCCTAGTAATTTTAAGAAAACTATTTTTAACACAATTTCACGTAAGTAAAACAAACATTCAGATGATCAACAAAACCAAATATGCAACTTTTAAGGTAATAATTAAAGTTTTGTCTTATATGGTAGTAACTTCATCACTGACTCGGCAGTAGGTATTATCTGTTAAATCTGACCTTAAACTGTGATTTAGTACACAAAACCACTCTAATACATATTTCAAAAGTTTTGCATTAATCAATAATGTAAAGTAAGCATAAGTTTCTTGTTCAAGAATGTCTGGCAAAACTGACTACATTATGATTCAAAAGCCAAAAACTGCATCAAGCACCCTGTATTACTAATTCAAACTGGCAGCCAAACTGTCCCAAGTATTATAAACTCTGAGTTTTCGTAGAAAGGAGACACTCAAATCTGGAAATTTCTAAAAGTTTGAAGCTTTTCACAAACAAGACAAGAGCTATATCTGCAGTTTTATGTTTACAAGAAAATAAAGGTAAAAGAAAGTATTCAAATAATACATTTTAAAACCCCCAAACAGTACAAGACTTGGAATATAAGTGAAATCACCAGTCAATTTTATATTTATGTTTTTATACTTTTTTATACTTCAACATACGCAAACCACAAGAATGTATATTTCACCAAAACCATCCCTACATAAATACTTATGAGATACTTAGAAAACACTTAAATGGACAATGTCAGGGATAACAAGCACGTGAAACTCGTATTTTACCACTAGTTTCTAAAAAACTCGTTATTTTACCACTAGTTTCTAAAAAATTCAAATCTATTTGAAAGCTGTTTCCCTTGCACTGGAGCATTAATATATACTGTACTTGTGGGTTTTACCCTATGTCTTATACCATTATTATCGAGTACTACTAAATGTTAGTGCACTCTTCTACTCGGTATGGAAATACTTCAGTTAAAATAATCTCCTACTGTGGCAGTAAAAGTCTATCAGCTCTTTCTTACTGCTCAGTTATGACAAAGAGGAAAATACCATTTGCACTGCACTAAATAATCATGTAAATGAGACTCATGGCAGAGAAGTATGAATGTGACTTCATATTTGGAGAATCTTATTTATTTTAAAGCAGCATGTTTACTAACAGTTTAAAAGTAAATGTACCGATCATCAGTTTGCTATAACAAGGTAAGTCTGTCACAGATACTATAATCACATAACAAAACATAGTGCACTATTTTCCTGATTCTTCAGTTTAGAACCTTTCTATTTTGCTCATATTCAGGCTAAAAGTCCCAACTTTTTCTCCTCTTTCATTACCCAGATTCTTGCCACATTTGTAATTAGTCATACACATGCCAACCTTCCAAACTGACCAAAATTCAGCTGTAGCTTTTCTTTTTTAAACATAGACATTCTAAGGACTTACTCCACATAATAAACTTTGGCTCCTTTTTAAGAGTACAAATGTATCCTGCATAGTGCACATTAGACATTAGAAAGCACCCTGCTAAAAAAACCTGCTATTAATTCATGTATTAATGATTCTACCTGAAAGTTTGCTGTGCATGAGAAATGCACTAATTTTGAAGGAGTTCTGCATTCCAGGTGTCTGAAATAAGTAAATATATAGCTTTTTACACAAAAAAAAGACAACAGACTCACTTTTCATAATGCACACTACATAACCATTTATCAGCACAACACAAAGGACCACTACTTCCACAAAGAGGATTTAATGAACACTAGATCCGCCTCCACACCCCCCCCCCCCCCAAATACTGGCAGCAACCACATAACCTCTCCACAAAGGGGTTAACTGTTTTAACTACTTCATTAATTTCATATAAGCACAGTAATATGGAAAGTGAATTCTAGTAATTTCTATTACAACTATGAAACTCAACCTGTCTCTCTGAGAGGTTCATCATCTGTTTGCTGATACACTATTCACAATTTCATCAACAAATTCACCTGTAGCTTTCTAAAAGGGGAAACTATGCAAGTTGTTGGAAAAAACACGAAAAGACATGAGCACACAAATTCTTAGGCTCACATGTCATTTACCGCAAAACAGGATAAAAAAGCTTCTTAAACAAGCTAGTTTACAAGGCTTTTGTGCTTTCTACTAAGAGCTTAACATTGGCACAGTCTTAGGTGAAAAAGGCTGTCTTCATACCTACCATTCACATGGCTGGAGTGATCGAAAAGCTTGCAGAGAAGCATCCATTCCAGCAAAATCCCAAAATTTAACATCGTAGTCATATCCACCAGTTATCAAACGGGCACCTGAAGGATCCAACCCCAAAGCAGAAACCTATAAAGAAATTAAGCTCATTCAGCTTTTTATTTTTCTTTCCTACAAGTCCTTAGGCGTCACGACACCACAAACTACTTCTAAAATAAATAAAAAAAAAAAAAAAAAACCAAAACAAACAATTCAGTGTGCTGGTATCTTCCAGTATGTTGGATATATTTCATCAGTAGTGAATTTTCACTACCTTGTATAATGTCTGAGTATTCTGGAAAGGGTGGGGAAAATGGCAATAAACCACTCAAGAGAGCTGAAAAAAATTAGTTTCTAATCATCTAATTGCAGAATTTGGATATGTTTTATTTCCATAAAGAAAACTGTACCCTAAACTTTTCTCAAAATGTACAAATATTACCAGTAAGAGACTGAAATGGCATTTAAACATCACCAGTTCAAGATTATGTGCTAGTCTATTCAAGGCAACTCATGTGCATACATACGTTGCTCGGTTAAATTTCTCTTCTGAAAATTAGCAAAGGAAAAGTACCAACTTGGATTTAAATTAAAAATTACGAATTTATTTTACCTAAAAAAGCTCAGAAAAATTTACAGAACACCATTTGCTTCATATACAAAGCCTGATGCTGAAAACTACTGAGAACTTTAAGGAAAGAATGCTTAATGCTCACCACTCTCATTTATTACCCTTAAATCAAAGGTTGGTTAAAATTAAATTTTTTAGTGAAAATCCTATTTTAATCCTCTATTTGACGAACTTTATTACTGTACAAATCACCATATGGAGAAGTAACATTAACAGAAAGCATCTCATTGATTCAGTATCTTTTCCTTTCAACTTTTTTTTTTACTTTCCCAATTCAAACGTTTAAATATACTGCTTTGTGATATCCCTAAGAATGAATTACATGCCACACAGCGCTTATAGCAGTGTGACATATTCGTTTTTCAAATAAAATTAATGCAACTTGTTACATGTTTCAAAAAGAAAAAGAAAAGATAAACAAATGCCCTTTTTACCATTTAGTACCTTTTTTTAAAATCCCATTCATTTAATATGACTTCTAACATGCAGAAAATGGGCTTCTTCAGATTAATCATGCATTCAATCCCACAATACAAGTATAACAAGGACCAGCTGTGATGCGAGACATAAGAAAGCAGATTCTTCAGAATACCTCTGATTGTGTATTCTTTTTCATACTCACCTATGTAACAAAAGACCAACCAAACAAAAAAACCTACAGAAATTTATATATCCCTGAAGTTTCATTGGGAACAGTAACTCTTACTGCACTGTAGAAGCAAAGCAACAAAGAAATCTATCTGGTTTCTGGAAAGAATCTCCAGCTTGGGAAATATTTTCTGAGAGCTTTTCAGCTGCACAGGAATGGAGTCATCTGCAATCCCATATTAATTAGACTCAAGGGGTACAGATGGGATACATAAGTTTAGCTGAAATAGAGTACACTGTATGAACATAACAAGAAGACTATTTTCAAACACTGAGGAGAAACGATAAAGATCTGAAGTTGCTCCCAACCCTACATGTGCGCAATGACAGAAGTAAGTGGTTTCATTATTCTAAAAGAAGTAAAAAGAGTCCTACAGAAGAGCTGTTGGGTTGTTTTTTTTTTTTAATTTTTAATTCACTGTATCCAGTCTAATGCAACTGTGCTATATATACCCATATTATAATTCACCTCTGCTCTAGGTGGTGACAGCTGCATTCTCATGCAGTCAAAATACCTCTGAAGTCTTTGAAAATTGTAACTTCCATTTTATGAAGCCTTTTAGTTAGAAATAGCCCGAGCTAATGCTTTAAGAAGCCAACAGAAGATTTACTCTTGTAATATCAAGAAAAATAATTCAAAAACTTTTACATAATAAAGTTTGTTATAAAATGTATTCAAGAAGCATACTGAAGAAGCAATTACTGTCACATGCAGAATGGGAAAATAGCTTCCAAATCCTAGCATACACAGAAATTGTTATGCAAAAGATGTTACATGTAATAGTATGCATACTTTACACATCTTATAAGAATATTTTTCTGTTTTCAATTCTAATTCGCTACTTTTTCTTTCCAGTGTGCCTGTATGCCTAGGACTAAGACAGAACAACTGGGTAAGCCTTACCACCTCTCCACAGTCTAAGAGATACCACAAAGCTTGACGCCGGATTAATGAATTGACACTTCAGAAAATATCACATAAACAGAAAATAAAACCAGGCGTTTTCTTAAAAATCTAATACAAGAAAATTATATATTTAATTAGATTGTTTAAAGCCTCATGAAAAATATGGGGAAAGGATTTGGAAATAGATTCAAGGCTTTTCACAGCCAGAAAATAAACTCCATACTACAAAAATAGATCTTCTATCAGAAGCACATAAAAACAGTTGGAAAATGAGATTACCTACAGATAAAAATACTAACTACAGAACAAAGAAATAATAGTTTCAAGTCAAGGAAAGTAAAGGAGCAATATTGGAGGTGAAACCTAGAAAAGATACACTCAAAATCAAGGAACAACAAAGTTTCAAGAAACTGAAAATGATATGTAAAAGGTAAGTTAAAGATTCAAGGAAAATGAAGGAGACCAGTATTCAGCTACAAAGAAGTCCTAGAAACTTCAACAATAAAATTATCTTTAAAATCCATGAACAGTCAAAGAAAGGTCTAGGTTAGACCTATGTCTAGTTTAAGAAGGCCTAGCCTAGAAGAGGAACACTAACAGTCGCAGGAAGGTTACTTGACAGAAAGGAAGACAAAAATGAGATTGCAACTGAGTCAAACAGAGCCATGTTTGGGTTATTACAAGAAAGCAAAGAGGCAGCCCTAAAACACTAAAAAAATAAAGAAAAATAACTAGCTTCTTGATCTTCAGGTGACAATAATTATGTGCTAACTATCTTATTTCACAGACTAGCTCAGTTCTAGGAAAAACAACAAGTGTTGAAAATGTGTTACTACTTACTGCTTTTGTCCCATGTTGTAGTGTAATTTCATGAGAATCTGGAATCTTCTTGACAGGGTTCTAGAATAAAAAAAAAATCCACCTCATTGAGAATTGTGCTATGATCAAAAAAAATCATAACAAAAATACCCAAACAGTAAGACACACACACACACATATGTTTTCCTCATACCAGCAGTAACCTGAGGAGGACAAAGAAAGTATAAATCATAAACAAGACACCGATTCCAGATTTTTTTCATGGGTATACCCTCAAAAATATTAGAAATAATTATTAAAATATATGAGATTACATTAACAAAGACTATATATATACACGCATATTTCCTGGTTTTCTGTCTTAGGTTCTTATTCATCGATATCTAACAATATTGAATAGTGATTTAGTCAATCCATCACTATGGATGGTCTCTACGAAGTCAACAAAATTCATTAACAAAATCCAGACATTCATTACAGGAGCTAAGTTATCTATGTGGTTCATTAAGATCATGGACTGGCTTCCATTCCACTTGTGCCATTACTCCAGCTGTCATGGGTATGCACAACTGCCACTTTGACAACAGCCGTAACAGACTCAATGTAATTCAGGGAATTATGGGGGAAGTCAGGAGAAGGAAGGTGAATATTTGTTGAGTGGTTATCTTCCACAGTAACTTGTACTCGTCCTACCCCCCAGAAGTGACTAGACATCGCCTGCTGACGAGAAGTAGAGAATAAATATTTGTATACTTTTGCTTCCATATGTAGCCTCTGCTTTTGCTTTATTAAGATGCCATTACCTTGATCCACAAGGTTTCTTCCATCTGTCATGGTTTAAGCCCACCCACTAACTCAGAACCATGCAGCTGCTTGCTTACTCCCCCCCCCCTTCCTAACCCTGCATCCGGGGGGGGGTGGGGAAGAGAGTCGAAATGTAACTCCCATAGGTTGAGAGAAGAACAGTTCAGTAACTAAGGTGTAACACAAAACTACTACTGCTACCACCAATAATAACAATGATAAGGGAAATAAGAAGGGAAGAGAATACAACCGCTCACCACCTGCGGACCAATACCCAGCCTGACCCGAGCAGCGATCTTGCCCTTCTGGGTAACTCCCCCTGTTTATATACTGTGCATGACGTGCTACGGTATGGAATACCTCTTTGGCTAGTTTGGGTCAGGTGTTCTGTCTCTGCTTTCTCCCGGCTTCCCCTCCTCCTTGGCAGAGCTTAAGCCTCAAAAAGTCCTTGGTCGGAGTAAACAATGACTTAGCAACAACTAAATACATTGGTCTTACCAGCATTGTTCCCAGGCTGAAAATCAAAAATGCAGCACTGCAACAGCTAATAAGGAGAAAAATGACTGCTACTGCTGAACCAAAGACACTATTTTATTTTCCCCCTCCTTGTCCTGCTGAGCAGGGGCATGATAGAGCAGCTTGGGGGGCACCTGCTGTCCAAACAGGCTCAACCCATCACAAGGTAACAGCAAAGGTTTACAAACGGCTACACATGACATTGTGGAAAGGTACAGCCCACATGGCATTAAAAGACACTTCCACAGACTCGGCTCAAAATTCCCAAGTGAAGCTGTGATTATGACAATTAGATTATTGTTCTATTAACACTACAAAGCACCTGGACAAAGGTATAACTTTTATATGAATTAAGTTTTCTATGCCTCATTATCCCTGTGCTATAAATTGGTATTTGCTGATCTTGGGATACCCAAAGCTGATCAATCGCTGCTGCCTATACTTGCTTTTAAACACATTCCTAAAAAAAAAAACAGGTGTGAAAAAAGGAAACAAACAAGCTTCCAGATTCACACTGCCATCACTCACAGCAAAATATATACTACTTATGTGAATCACAGGCTTTCACATAAACCATCACTGCTGAAAGGTCATTCATTCTCATCTTAATCACTGCAAGGTTCCTTATTTTGTATTCCAACCCACTTACTGGAATATTATAAGGTTTCTCATTTCATACACCTTACCAGGAAGGTAGGTATTATATGCCTGTATTGTGTCAGCACTGTATTTTGAGAGGGTATCTTACCTACTTTAAGAGCTCTTTCAATAATCAAAATAAAAAATTAAAGTATTAATAAATATTAATTAACAAAATGTGCTAGAACTAACTTCTTTAACACGTACTTCCTCCAGGCAACAATAATCAAATCCCTCTTTTAATGAGAGGAGCAAACCACTAAAACAGTGCACTTTACAGTGCACTCATGGTGAGCACTGTTCTGCCTACTTATCTTCAAGGGAGAATAACTGATCAGAATGCATTCTGCCACCCGATAAATCAAGCAACCTGAGCCTGAAAGTCAGACATCTGGCAAGTGCCAGAGGTGCTATGCTCTGCAGCGTCCAAGGGATGCCTGACAGCTAAAGTAACTGTTTAGATTATTCAAAACAAAAAATTGAGATAACAACATCCAGGAATGTATCTTGGCATAACATCTTCAGATTAGCTAAACATTTACAAAAACAACCCATGCTGGCTTATTCTATTTTAGTAACTATGAACTTCCTAAATGATTGAAAACGCTCTATATAGCTCTAACCTAAAAGTGCCTGTATGCAAAACAAAAATCCGATGCAACTACCACTTCTCCATTTATTAGATACCAAAGAATAAGAAATGCCATAAAATCTTTTTTTTTCAAAATGTCATAGGAAACTATAGTTAATACTTAAAATGCTGAATTGAATATCAGGATATAATGTATTTTGAAATATTACTCTAAGTCTGAAAAAACAAATTAAGAGTTTGCCCAATGTGTACCTGCACTTCTAGGTATTCCAGTTAATGCTTGGATTTCAGCTGTTAATTTCCCACAACTTTGTTAAATTATTGAAATTTACTATTTCAAGAATGCTGTTCTGGAAAATTTGTATTCTAATTAAAACTAAATGATATTAAATATTTACAGGAATTTTGCTAGTTTTCTTTTTCCTTAAATGAATATGCTGAATTGTTTCCCTTTAAGAACCAGCCAAAAAAAAAAAAAAACACCTTAGTGTTAACGTATCTCAAAAATTCTTAATTCCATGTTTTACATAAGATTAAATCTGTGAAATACTACATTCTAAAAGCTCACGGTTTTTCCTCCAAAATTTCCTTCAATATCCCTGGGATTGTGAATATGGGCAATAAAAATTTTAGGGATTTAGCAGAAGACACAGGGATACAGGAGGTAAGAAAAGAATGGGCTGGCACCTTTTCGAGAAACGGAACATTTGGTTTGGGAAGAGAGGTCCTACAGAAATAATAAAAAAAAATACAGTAAACAATATCAGAGGAATTCACAATTTAAAAGTGTCTCAACTTTTATCACCTGTTAGACGGACCATCCAAAAGACATTTTAGAATTACTTTTGGGGATAACATGATTAAATGATGTTCACAGCTTACAAGGATAAAAGCAAAGACTATGAAAAAACTTAAATTCCACAAAGACATATTCTGCTGACCTCGCACACACAGTAACTGTGAACTGCACTTGTTGAAAAATAAATTCATCCACTAGAATCTAACCTCTCCCTCCACTAAAAATACCCCTACAACTTAGAAGTCCTCAAATGATTCAGCTTTTCATGGCCCAACCAGAGAAGGGTAGAATAATGCATTTAAGCCTAAAAGTACCTCTACTGCTCTGTTTGCAGAAGTCTGCATATCACTAAATGGAAACTATCCTTTGTGAAAGATACTTGCAAACTATAGATAATCTTAAACGAGAACTTTCCTGGGCACCCATGGGATAAAGCCCTGAAGGGAAGAGGGCCCAAGAAAATTGCTAAAATTCAAGATCACCTTTTCCAAGCTCAGGAGCAATGCATCCCAGCAAAGAGAACATCAGGCAAGAACTCCAGCAGGCCTGCATGAGTGAACAAGTAGATCCTGGACAAACTCCAACACAAAAAGGAAGCGTACAGAGCATGGAAGCAAGGGAGGAATACTTGAAGGAAGGAATATATATCCTGCATATTATTTTACGATACTACTTCTAAAAAGTGCAGGCTTTTCAAGTCACAATTTTTCAGTATTTTCCTAAAAAACTTAAAAGTGAAAATAAATGTCTAAGATATACAATAAGGTTGCACAAGTGTATGCTCATGTGAAAGATGGAGTATGAAAAAACACAATGTGGGGGATGGGCAACATTTGTTTTACAGCAACAGAAAACCAGAAACGTTAGGTTATTAGGAGTGCATTATCCACAAACTTGAAGGAAACATGCAGATTTGAAAGAACATTTCAACAACTTTTAATTTCCACTCTTTTAGGTGTTAAGAGTTGACAGATGTATTCTGATGCAGACTTGCATGTTATTAAACTCAGTTTGGCTGAAATTCATATAATCCAAGTTTCACCTAAACACTGAACATGCTTGAGACTTCATTTACAGCTTTCAAAAAGGGGCAGATGACTCCAGAAGAAGAATTAGTGTGTCAAAAAACATGAATCATATGGAGACCTCTCCTCTTCATGAATTATGTAGAGAGAGCAAAGCAACTAAATTCCTGGATGAATCTGTGCCTATGTGTATGTATTATCTACAATTTTGTCCTAAAACAAGATAAAGAAGGAAAATATTACAGAAAGCAGGAGGATACATACAAACACACCAGTGGTAATCATCTTGGCTGATATTCCCATGAAGCACCCTCAGTATCTGTTTCTCACGGAAAAAAGTAGGTAACTTGTAACTCCATGACAAATGCAGAAAACTCTCAAAATTAACAGAAATATTGGAAAAGCCCTACAAAATGCTATCTCTCCCAGTTATCCTTTAATTTGGGTAACACTTAGAACAGAACTTATGTCTTGAATTTTAAGTATTAGAAGACAAAGGAGAAGTTATTTTCTCTAGTGAGCTAAACCACATTACTCAAGGGTGCATTCAAGAATTAAAGAGGTGCTTAAGTAGATGAACTTCCTTATGAATGCCTACAGGAAGCGAGTTTGTTTATTCAATATGGAAAGAGTATTGTGGCTAGCTTCTCTCACCATCATCTAATTCACAGCATCACTCAATGGCATGTCCCCTTCTGAAAAGACTCCAATGGCTTAAGAATTTAGAAAAGGTATTGTAATTAGAGTCTCATCATGGTTTGCAAATATTGGTTTTAGATATTTCATACTTCCAAAGTACAGCAAAAGCTTGCCTGATCCATCTCCTGGGAGGTATTTTTAGATAGATTTCAGGAGGTTACTATTTTTCACCTAGATTCTAAAATCTCATTCAGATAATTTCTAAATTCATAACAAGCCCTTGATTTATGAAGTCATAGTTTATTTATGACCTGGGAATTTTTTTCACAATGTATAATAAAGGAATTCTCTTGAGCTTTTTCTAAAACAAGTTGTAATCACTGATAAAACTGATTCAAATCTAAAATTGCCTTGAGTCATTCAGGTTTCCTTTGCAGTTTCTGGGGTACTGATTTATTTATGCTGAGTATTCTATATATATAGTTATGCTACATTCTACTCACATAACAACCTATTTCATCTTTATCATCTCTGTTTCAAATGCATATAAATACTTCGTATTTGCTACAACCATAAGATATACAAAATTACTACAACATGACATGTTAAGAATGAAAAAAAAGTCACTGGCTTTTTGTCAGACGTATCTTAGAGATTATTCTTTAGAGCTGAATAGATATTTTAAAATAAAGGAGTACTTCTATTTATTCCGAATCAGTAAAATAGCACAACCACAGATCAGCTAACAATGAGGAGAAACAAAATGAACATGCAATCAGTATCTCTATTCTGACAGCTCTGCTCAGGCTGGCAGGTAACCAAAGAATAGCTTAATTCTGAAATCAGAAAGGCCAAATAATAATTGTGAATTTTTACCTCTTTGGAGTTTAATTGCCAAATGCTTAGTTCAGATACAAACAGGCCTCACTAAATCATTCATATGTAAAACATCACATTCAGCTTGGCAAGAATTTCTGCACCACACAGATTACACGTAGAATTTCTCCCACAGAAAGTATACACAAAAAAGCACCCATGGAAGAATCCAAGAACACAACAAAGCATGTAGAACCAGACTGAACCTAACTTTAGTCAATGCGTAACATGTTTCAGGTTGTTAGCCAGCTCACCTAATTATTTACATTAAACTTGCTTTAAAACATCCTCTGTCTAAACTATACAGACACTTTATCATTATCACCTTTTGGCATACTTTAGGGAAAAAAAAAAAGTGTGAAGTTCTTTTACTTGCCTTCCAAGAGAAACCATGAAAATCAAGATTAAACTGAGAATTCTATAAGCAGTATCCTTCGTTTTAATAATTAGAACACTTTTGTATGTTTTTCAGTCATTAAAATAGCTTCATGGCTCTCCAGATCTACCATCTGTCTTAAAATAATTTGTGAAGTATGTAAGAATTTCAAAACCATATATGCGAAAAATTTAACTTTAAAAAAAAAACAAACAAAACAAAACAAAAACAAACCAACAAACAAAAACCCTCTCCCTCTACATCTTTTAAAAGTCAGTGACACTATTTAGCCTTCATAATTCATGAAGCAAAAGACAATTTTAATTACATGCACTTCTACAGAAATACATTTTTAAGCAGTGGAATTAAGTCCAACAGCAGCACTACACTCTGAATTTTAATTCTGGACTCCTCAAAACTTAAAAAATCCAAAGTAACCAATGAATGATCAGTACTTGGAACTGCTGCCTAAGACATGGAGATTCCTACAATGCAAACAAAATGCACTTCTCACCAAAAGATGAGCCTGATGTTCACTTTAAGACTTCTGGTGATCATGTTAGCACAGAATTTTATACGCATCAAGGCAATACAAATAAGAACCTCTAGACCTCTCTCATTGGTGAGCCATCCTTTTTAAACTATACATGTTTTAATGACCAGTACTAAAACAACACACCATTGGTACAGACAATTCCTTGACCTTTAACTTTGGGCAATTAATTTCATTCCTCCATACCCATTTCCTCATCTGAAAAATGTGACTAAATAATACCTATCATAAGGAATCTGCTACATGCTAGGTTTTATTCAGCCATGTTGGTGAAGTTCTTCAAATTCCTCAGGGATTCTATTGCTCTTACTAAACACACTACAGTCAGCAAAACTAAACAATCACATCTCTAGAGAGACAGTTGTCCACAGAGACACTTTTCAACAGTTTTCCAACTGGCAGTGTAGAAAAAATGTTCACTCAAAAGATTACTTCAGCATCTTAAGAGAGTCACTAATTTATGCATACCGTTCCAGGCAGTACCCAATATTCCAGTTGTCTACAAACTTAGTTATCAAGTAGGTTAAGGGACTAAAAAGGGAGGCAGGGAGGAATGGGACTATGATAGGACTGAGATGGAGAGTTTATCATCTGCTAGTCATGCAATGATGATCTACAACCACAGGGTGAAGGCAGGGGGTGGGGGTTAAAAATTACAGCATATCTAAGTTACTGCAGGAAGGAAGGACAATTTCCTATCTAGCTCCCACAGCTGGTTCCAATTCTCTTACTGTTTCGATTACTAATTCTCCCATGCCACTCATAAATTACAGTCAAAACATTAACATTTAAGCTGTCTTATAGCAGTACTCAGACGTACATAGCACAAAGGTAACAATTTCAAATGTTCAGATGATGTTCTACAGTTACTTTCTTTTTTGATTTAGGAAAGAAAAGCACAGTCCACAAATGTAAGGAATTTCAGATTTCAGACCACATACCTACTACATATCTGATGCAAGACATTCAGTAAGACAATTTCTTGTGTGTCTTGAGTACTATATCTTAAATGGGATAAAAACTCCCATCCTGCAGGTGTGCTACAATGACAAATTAGTAAGTATGGTAGGTTCATTCATGTATGAGCTGCTCAGATTCTATCAAGCCAGAAGCCATTTCTAATGCTTATCATTAATATAGGCTCAAATAATAGTTTGGGTTGGAAAGGACCCTTAATGGCCACCTAGTCCAGCTCTCCCTGCAATAACAGGGACACCTTCAACTACATCAGGTTGCTCAGAGCCCTGTCCAACCTGACCATGAATGTCCCTCCAGGGATGGTGCTTCTACCACCTCTCTGAGCAACCAGTTCCCATGCTTCACAACCCTCACTGTAAAAATAATTTCTTTGTTCTACCCAGTCTCAATCTACTCTCTGTTAGTTTAAAACTATTACCCTTTATTCCTATAGGTCCTATTAAAGTCTACCATCATCTTTCTAATAAGCTCCCTTGAGACATTGAAAGTCCATAGTAAGGTCTCCCTGAAGCCTTCTCTTTTCTAGGCTAAAGAACCTCAACTCTCTCAGCCTGTCTTCATGGGAGAGGTCTCCAGCTCTCTGAATATCTCCATGGCCTCCCCTGGATTCAATCCAAAAGGCCAATATCCTCCTTCTGTTGGGGGCCCCAGAGCTGGAGGCAGACTACAAGCTTATTTTCAAAACAAAGTAAAAACAAACAAAACACACTATGGGAAAGAAAAAAAAAAAAAGCTAAGGGTATAATGCTTATATTGCAAGAGAAATCTTGCAATTGTTGAAAAAAAGATATGTGTATTTCATGTCTCCTGGCTGACTGATTGGTGACATTAGCATGGTATGCAGAGTTCCATAACTACCATTCCCAAAAACAAGCAAGCTAAAAAAAAAACCCTCTAGCAGTTCTTCCCCTGTAACAAGCAAGTGCTTAAACACCGGTCCAACTTGCTATTTTATCGAAAGAGAAACAGAAGTATGAAATAAGCCAAAAATGAGTGTCAGAGTAGCAGAGAGCTTATAAACACATACTGGCTTTCCACAGGAAAAGTTGAAGCGGTGGGACGGGACATATAACCCATAAAATAACCTGACTGAAATGCAGTCCCAAGAATTTTTGTTCAGGTTCATTCCAATTCCCTGCCATGGATATTTTCCAGACAACTTATAAGGAAGCCAGACAAGGAAGACCTTGGACATGTGATCCATGAGGTGATACAGTGCACTTCTGAAACAAATGCTATCTCACGTAACACCTACTGCTGTCCCAAGCTTGACTGCTCCCCAGGCCTTTTAACAATTTACATTTCACCTCGTGGAAGCCATGCAAAACGGACAGTAGATAAGCATATGAAAGCTGTATTGCCTTGAGTTTTTCAATGCCATTATTCTGTTTACAGATAAAGGATAAACTCCTAGGTACCGATCACTTGAAGGCACTCTTTACATGCTTGCTTTGTAAGTTTACCTTGCCTTCTGTACCATACATTCAGATACTTCAGATCCTCATTTCATCTAACTACCACAGAAAGTACAGTCTTAGACAGCAAAACCAGACCTCTAAGTAGAGAAAAATGGCATCCTCTTGTCTTCAGGTTCCTCTCCTGAGATCCTGATAAACCTCTACAGAAAGGAATAAACTCCTTTCATAAACCAACTATTTCAGAAGCCACTATATAGGGCAATTTATTAAAATGGGAAAACCCTGACACTGACAGTAACCTGTTTCTACGTCTGAACCACTTGCCTTGTAATTTCAGTCTAGTACAGAAATTAGAAAATAGGAAAAGCAAGAATCCTGCTTTTAAAATACAATCATCAGTTTCACGCAAACATCTACAAAAATTACTAAACCCTACCAAAAGCTATTCATGCATTCTCAAATCCTCAGTCACCATGATATTGAACAATTTCAGTAGTGTAGAACATAGCTGAGGGACAAGCTATCAAGAATGAGCAAATGCATATAAATAGATTTTTGCAGTTGGTTGTGGGTATCAAAAGCTTAGAAGTGTCTATAAATACCAACAGACACAGGGTAGAAACACAGTGCACTGTCAATATTCCGCACAGTAAAGAGAGTGGGGGAGTTCTAACTAAGACACTGGAATTTTTCATAAACTTAGATATTTGCTCCAAGATGATATTTACTGTTCAAGTGATAGACTTGTTTACAAACTTGCACTTCAAGAATTCAACCCATAAGCTATACCGTGAACTGCATGCAACTTAACCTATCAACGTCAATGGATGAAAGACCTGAGATGACCTCCTTAGAACCTGTAATTACAAGAAGGTATGGTATGTTAAGCCTAAGGTTTACACAGTAAAAACCCTTCCCATTGTTAAAGTGCCAAACTGAGAAATTATTGTCAACACGCCTCAGAGGCTCTTCACCATGACTCTTCAGCAAGAACACTGGCACAAAGTCAGGCAGTGTACTACCAGGGGCTGCCATGATGAGTTTTCAAAAAACTTAAGAAACCTGAAGATGAGTTATTTTCTTTGATGAGAGATATGTGGTTACAGATTAAATTAAATATTGTTTATTTACCTTATTTCAAAGAAATATTCTGCACATGTTTGGGTTCTCATATCAACTCCTGACCTACAACACACATTTCCTAACAAAGAAAGCCTAAAACCACCAGTGATCTTTCCTTCAGACTCTCTGTCCCTCAATCAGTCCTGATTTAATCTTTTTATCTGCAAAAACTGCAGTATGTACAAACAACTTGGAACCAAAAGCAGTTATTAGGAACTTCTATTCAATTTAGTTCTGAAAGTGAGCCAATTACATTAGGGGTTATGCAACAATGAAGGAAAATACAGCTTAAAGATACTTTCTTGCCTACAAATGTGCCAAAGAAAAATTGTATCATTAACTACTATTCAAAAAAAGTGAACAAACAGGATGTGCCAAGACTGGCTCCAGAAAAAAAAAAAAAATCTTTTTACTACACTTAGAAAGCAAGTATGCTTGATACATACATAACTGCCAGAAAGAACCATGAATCCTTGCAATCCCATATTTTCTTTTGTTTTCCCTCCATACTTTTCAGAGCAATACTTAAGAGGAACACTAACTCTTCTTCTTCCCTCCTTCCCAAAGGGCAGAGGATTTACACTCTGTTCTTACCCTACTGACTTACTGTACTATTAAGTGTTTTCTCATATTACCGATTCTTATTTGCCTAATTTGACTGTTATGTTTTAGCTGCTGTACATGACACGTATTATAAAATCTGCTATCATAAATCTGATTGTATACTGAGACAAGGGGGCACAAAATCACAAAATGGAATATAGAAACCTTTAGAATTAGTTTTAAGTAATGTCTGAGTTGATGCACCAAGTAAGTTTTTATAAATAGCAGACAAGGTAACTCAGCAAAATATTATACAAGGTCCTAACAATTTAAAAATAACTGTATTACATATTAAAACACAAAAAAAAAGAAAAAAGACTAGAGGTAAAATTTTCAGTATGATCGTTGTGTGATCTGGACAGTGTTAGCATCAGGTATGTATAGTCCCTGCATACTGCTAAGTGCCCACCTGCAAATAAGAGATGCCATTGTAGTAGATTTAAAACATTACATGTGGCTGTCTCACATTCATAAAAATCCAAAGCCATCTTTGTAACAAACAGCAGACATTCCACGAGTCAACAAAATTGCTCTCCAAGGATCCCACTGAAGCAGTCCACACTTCCAACAGTTTAACATAAATCATTTGTTGATTGAAAATCCTGTGAAGACTTGTTTTGGAAAGGAAATGTAACTGCATGTCACTTACACACTTGCTTCAAATACAGCCATTCTAAATTATTTAATCATCCTCCACTATAAATATTTCAAATACTTGCTATCATCCACTTTATTTCACTCTTCATCCATGCAAGAGTTTTCTATACCTGTGTTTCTCATTATTGTGGGCAGACCATAAACAACTTTTTTTTTGGGTGACATGGTTTAGTGTGATGTGTCCCAGTCCATGGCAGGGGGGCTGGAACCACATGATCTTAAGGTCATTTCCAACCTTAACTATTCTATGATTCCATCTTTTTCAAGAAGATAACATTCACATGGCAGATACAAAGAAAACCTGCTACTGTACTCCACAGTGACACTGACAATGTCAAATACAGTGTTAGTACTGCTGTTAGTTCCCCTTCCAAATTTTGAATTACTTCTTATATTCTAACACTGATAGCAACAATATTATATTTGTGCTTCTTTATAAAGGCATACTTGAAATTTGTTGCAACTGCCAACAAAACCGTCATGTGGGAAGGTAGCCACCACTTCCCTTTGACTGTGCAAGCAATTTAGGTTCTCAAAGAATAGAATGTAAAGGAAATATTATGAAACTTCTCATATTTAGTCATATTCAGTCATATTACTAATTAATTAGAACTAATTTCATGCCACCAAAAATGCATGCATGATACACAGCAGAGAAGTCTTGATCTCGCTATGCTCTGCAGAATCAATAAATACGTATCTTCAATGTATATTAATTTTCTCTGGGGACAACTGGTAATCGTAAAACTCTGGTGCACTGGGTTGAAGAGGGAAAAACCAAGCACCCCATGCCTTTTTATAAAAGATAAACATTCCCTAAGGAAATTGCCCTGTTAGAGTCCTCTTGTACACTGTCTACATGAAACTCGCAATTTTTTTATGGCAGGTATTCCTCCCAGCTTCTGACTGATACTCTCACTTTCTTATACTGAGCTTCATTATACGATATTTAGGGGGTTGATTTTGCTTTATATTTTGTGAAGCTTGCAAATCCTTTCTAACTCAAGTTTTGAGATAATTTCTCTTATTCTTTGCAACATCAGCAACCACATCAATGATCCTTAACAAAAAACCCATGACTTGTTCCGAGTTCCACATGAAGAAAATCTTCCTTATCTTTACACCAGAAATATTGTCAAGACCTAAGAACATACTATGCACATGTATCACAAAAGTAGTTTGCTTCTAATATAGGAAGGTAACACAAAGGAAATCAAAAGCAGTGGAAATTGCTACCTATTTTGCATCAGCATATCAATAATTACAAGTAGTTCAAAAATAACGCCTCTCATCCTCAAACCTACACTTTTCTTCCTCTACTCATGCACAAAAGATGCTTTGTTCAGCTTACTTCACTTTTTCTCCTTTAGACAATAAACCTGACTGGCTAAACAAGATTCAGCAGTTACCAGAACAGACAATCCTCTTTTTTTCCTAAGATTTATCCTAAATGTAGTAACTCCTTCGCTCAACTAAAAACTCACATAGAATTTAATAATCTTTATACCACCATTACTTTTTTAGCTTGGTAGCATAGCCAAATTCTAATTGAAGCACCTACAATGTACAGAATCAGCAGAAAATGTCTTTGTTCCATTCTGAATAAATGAGTATTTCTAGTATGTCCTGTTAAACCTCTGCAAAAATCTAAAAGTGTCTCAAAATAATTCTAGTTAAGTTGGAATAAGGTTACACTATCATTTTGGAAATATGCCCAAATCAGAGTACAGCCTTGGAGATGCCCAAGGCAGTACTTGTTTCAGGGACATAATTATAATATGATTATGTATCCCTTTGGTACTAGAGAGACAAACAGATCGCCGTTCCAAAGAAGAATTGACTGTAACTAAGTTCCAGGCAGAAGATATGGCCTTGCAAAACCATCTGGCAAATTCTTCCAACAACCACTTCTATTCTTTACCTGTTAAGTGAGGAAAAGTGCCACAAGATGCTAGCATTCCATCGAGTTCTGCTAAAGATTTCAGCACAAATTCTAAAGACATGTAGATGAAAATACCAATAAATACACACCCTCTTACTAATGCTTTTAATAGGTGTAATCCATCACCTTGAAAAATGCTTCTGTCCTACATCTGAAGCTGTCCACCCACCAACCCTAACATGACTGCTTTGGCTTGTCTCCTATCCCCCTCCAGCCAGATTTTATTTTACTTGCACAAACACCAGATACACCCCCAGCGCATCCTGCCAGGGAAAAAAAAAGCTGGCAAAGACTCTGCTATATATCCCAGCCTATACGTTTACTACATGAAATATTGTCCTTCTTAAGAAACTACCCTCTGCAAAACAAGCAGTTTTCTCTTTTAAGATATCCCTGCCTGGAAACAAAAATACCTTCCTCAAGTTTTCCAGAAAGGCATGCTTTTGGGGACAGAAACCAAACCTGAAAAGTTTCAGGCTACAGGAGACACTATGCTTCCTCACTCCTCCTGTCAGCTTACGACCATGTGAAAAACTGGCACTGAACTCCAACCAGGTTCTTCCATCATTAGGATATAAAGCACTAGGGAAAAGCACTTATCACTATTCAAATAGACAACTCTTCTCATTTTCCTTGCTCTCCAAATTAATGCAAGTCTCATGTAGAACAGAACACAACGTGAAGAATATCAGAGGGAATTGATACCAGGTGTACCTGTTGTCCCTAAAATATACTTGATATAGCAGTATTCCTTACACTAATACAAAACAGACACCGTAAAATGCCTGCATAAGCACTTACAACCATATTGTGCCTTGCTAAGAATCATCACTTCCGGCATGAATGGAGGCAAATTACACTAAATGAACAAGTCATTAAATTGTTTTGTTTTTTTTTTTTATGTAACTACCATCAGTATTAATTGAGATTTTATTTAAAGGCAGAAAAATGCTTTAGAACAATTACCACAAAATTGAAATATACCAAATGAACTTGCATAAATTCAAAGAAAAAAGTAACTCAAGTTAGAATTCATGTATGTACCACCATATGGTACCACCCCCTCTCCTCAAAAACAGATGGTCAGTTTGTATCACATATAAATGTAAATTACAGAAATGTACAATAGTTAAAAAGTAGCAGTGCTGACTCAAAACATTCAGCCATTAAACACTGGTATTCATCTTCCTATAAAAAGCACCAATAAGGTATGAAAAATTCCCATCAAAGATAATAGCCATCAGCTACTCTTTCCACCTCATTTCAGTAAAATACCCAAAGTGAGCTGGGTATTCCTGGGCCAACTAAAAAGATGCTAACCTTACAGCAAGCAATTTTGACAAATATCTCTACCGTCTCTCACAAAAAAGCAAAAAACAACTGAACAAGCAATGGTGGAAAACAATGTTCCTATAATAAAAAAAAAAACATCAAAAGTCAGGCTTGAGAGACAGTTGCAAACTGCCAGGACAAAGCCAATATTTTGATGCATTTTATCTGTTATACAAAGTTCATAAGACTTCATAGTACAGAACTGCAACTCATATAACGGAAAATGTTTCCTTTAAGGTCAAAAATATAGACACTTGTGCTTTAAAAGAAGTTACTTCAGCAGCAAAATATGATAACAAAAGAGAGACAGTCTCACAGCACATCTGGAAACAAAAGAATTATTCAAGGGACCTTTCCATTTCTTCTCTCCCTGTTCTGCCCCCCACATGTACCAACCACAGCCTGATGTACAAGCAAGAAAAAAAAAAAAGGAATCACAAGAGTTCTCATAACAGCAACACCTGCTTTCCTTGGGGCTCACAGGATCATACTATGATCACCAATCGATCAACAGGAAATCAGGAAAGCACAGCTGCTCCCTGATTCCCTTTACAGGAAACAAAATAACTGAGTTCATAAGCAGCAGTAAGGGGAGGCTCTAGACCCCGAAGGCCTCTGGCATCCATGCTGACACAAAATCTTCCCAGTTATAAATTAACTGTTTAGACTGAAAACCCACAAGTCTCTTATTTCTGCTGCTCTGCTTATTCTCAACCAAATCTGTTCTAGACTGTTTTGTAACTATTGTCTTATGTTCAGACAAACTTAAATCATACCAGTCTGCAAGTTACCTTTCTGTCTGAAACTCTTCACTGGGGTCTTTTAATTCCAGTTTCCAGGAAGTCCATTTTATCAAGCTAGTTGCAGCATTATTCAAATATTTACAAATAAAAAATAATACCAAAATCTCCAAATTAAACTAGTCAACCAGCAAACAAAGTGACTACTGACAAAGACATGTTGAAGTAAAAATTCACACATTGTTTTCCCTTTGGCATTCCAGAGAAGCTGGCACAAAAGCAGCAGAAAAGAAGCAGTAACTTCAATATGACATGATTCACAGCAAATGAAATCTGCTAGTCTATGATACCTTCAGGAATATGGACTTATTCCACAGTGCCATGACAGCTAGCAGCTAAGAGAATGCCTTATACAGCTTTATATTCAGTCTTAAGCTAACTTAAGGCTTACAACATTCTCCAGGAAAGTCTGGGATTTATTGACAGTTGGTTCCCTAAGACACAAGTCACGTGTGGGGTACAGACTGAAATCACAGGAGACACAGTGCTAAAATATACAGTGTGGTACCTAAAGAAATCCATAGGCAACAGTGAATCAAGCAGAACAAAGAAAGTAATAAAAAATCCTAAAGCATCATTTATCTCCTGGAAAACACAAAACCAAAACAAAACAAAAAACACTGCCATCATACAAGTAAGGCTCACTCTGAAAATCAGTTATGCTATTGCTTACGAAGTTTCTTTCCCTCATTTTAAGTAAGCACTCTAAACTTACGTTTAAAATACACAAGATGCAAGATTAAAAGCTTTTATAAAAAACTAACTAACTGAACATCTAGTCAAAACTAAAATGTAATTTAAAAGAAACCCTTGAGACAACTGGGAATTTGGGGTTTAGGATTAGATCCATATTTGTGCAACTGGACGCAAGAGGTTTTTTCTGCTACCAACAGTTCACAGTTGATACATAAGGCTGTTTTTACAGGACTTTTGTCATTGTTGCTACAAAAATGCATGGAAACCATCAATACAAAATCAACTGCGGCAAAATATTCAATCTAGGAAGTTTTGGAAAATGCACATGAGAGCATTAAACTTCCAACTAAATAGAGAGATTTGGCAACCAAGTACCTGTTATACACAAGTTAGGCTGTTAGGGGTTTTCTTGCTTTTAACAGAAATAGAAAAAGACAATCTATATTCACCCAAACAAACCGATCTGGCATATTCTTAGAGTTATTAAAAAAGCAAATCAAAACAAACAAAAATAAAAGAAAAAGCCTTCACCACGGTTTTGACAGAATTGTTCTCACTAAATTTAAACCCATCTCCTCTTTCTTCTTAAAAAAAAAAAAAAAAAAAAAAAAAAAACAAAAAACTCTACACATGGACTGGTAAACAAACTATAAAAATATTTTTTTTTTTTATAATTATTTCATAGTGTGAAAACAAAATATATACCAATTGATGATGAATTTCCCTTCAGACTCACATGTATGCATTTTTTTAAATCCTGATATTTTTAATGAAAACAATTATTTTCATTTATTGAATAATTATTAGGGTAAAAAAAAAAACCCACACACAAAATGCATTTCAAAAACAGTCATGCTTGACCTGCAAATTCAATCATAATGGAAAGAACAGACTGACAAATTTGATTTTACTCAAAGTGTTAAGACAAATACTTACGTTATCTTCCTCCTCCGTATCATCGTCATCATCATCGCTATCCTTGAACCCAGGCGGAAGTGGCGGTCCAATAAAGTCATCATCTTCATCATCAGTATCCTCCACTGGGCCTTGAGCAGAGGTCCGGGATTGCTTGGAAGGCTCAGTTAATTCTTCATCTGAACTATTTTCACTTTCATTCCAGACTTTCCCTCTGCTGGAAAATTTTTAAAAATTACTATTTTGAGAATCTCAGCACTTTCACAATAATTTTCAGATAGAAATGTGGAGCACAGTTGTGAATTCATGAACACTGAAATTAGCAGCAAGACATAATTTAGTTTTTGTTGAGTGTACGCACACCAACATCTTTCAGCATAAACAAAGCCTTAAAAAAAAATAAAAAAAAAAACATACCATAGTGAAAGACAATTCAAAAAACTGGACAAAATAAAACAAAGTTAGATGGATTGTAAAAACAACAGTATCATGCCACTAGTATGGATTTCCATATTTCAGTATTGCTTAGAAGCCAACACAAGCCAACATTGCTACATCACATTTTCCAGATTCTGCTTCAAGTTGCATCTTGTGCAGGTGCTCTGCACCTCTTTTGGCTGGTGGAACTCGAAACAGTGATCACCCAGGCTCACAACCAGAATGAGAATACAAAGCATGGCACCTGGTTTATAATGCTGGTGAAGAATAACAGTGAATCTGGCACTTTCAACCAAACATTTGATACTCCCACAAATCTAGATTCTAAAAGTTACCTCAAATTATCATTTTACTGTTGTCGAAATCAGCTGTGTGAACACAGTATTTTTGGCACTGGACGATGTCTGAAAAGTAGAGCTCTTTAGGCTGCGCTCATTCAGTTTATTTGAAATAAATGCACTCCCTCTGCTGGTAGTTACCGAGGATGTTGTATTCTAACTGCCAGGTGGTGGTAATCAGATACCATCATTACATTGGTATCACCGTACCATTACAATGGTAAATCATATGTTCCTTTTAGGTTCAGCAAGAACCAAAACTGCAATTGCAAAAATTGGTTTGCGAGCTTATATTTTAGGATCATGTATGTGAGTTATTAAGTGAACTGGATACAAAAGATACGTTAAAGAAAACAGAAAAAGACTACTGAAGTATTGGGGTTTTTTGTTTTGGTTTGGTTTGGTTTTTTTTTGGTTTTTGGTTTTGGTTGTTTTTTTACAGTTTAGGTTATCATTTAAAACCTATAAGAAAAACACACAAGTCCAAGAATATAATAAAGGATAAAAAAAATATGTTCTAAACTGTGTAACTGTGAGAGAGAATGTAGTCCCAAACTGTGCCCCAAACCTACTGTCGACCAAGCAGGTAGTAGATTACAAAGCAAATATTTGTGTTGGACAAGCAACTGAAATTCTATTTTAGGAAGAAATCAAAACAAACTAAACCCAACATGAATTAGGTCCACAGGTATTATAAAGATGACAAGGGTCTGCATGCATCAAAGCTTGTCTAATTTTTCCAACTGTATTTACCAGCCCACGAAAAGATAATACTTCTACATACAAACTTTGTTTTGCATGGTAAGAGGCATTTAAAGACCCTGATCAGGATATGACTAGCTAATAAATCAAATTCAGCTAAAAGAGCTTCTCTTACTCTACAACAATAGGACAATCAATATCCTTATACCAAAAGGAAGTTTTTCCAGCACATAAGGAATGGGTTGGGACCTTTAAAGTTCTTCTAGTTATCTATCCCCAAATATAACAACTTTACAAAACTATGTGAAAGTGTTACATTTTAACAGTCAATATGTATTCCCAGCCTAGCAAACCACCTATCTTTTCCCCAAAAGCCAAAATATTTTGGAATGGAACCAAATATACATTGTAGCTGTCAGTGAGAAGAATGGGTACAGTATTCTAGGCCTTTCCTAATCCTGCAGTCCCATATTTTCAGATCTTTCTATAGACACAAAGAACAATAGATAGTTTAATTTCTAATTACCTATCCTTACAAATACCCTCATTTCCTAAGAAGGATAAATCACCAAACATTTCAGTATTTTGAGAGGCAGTGTAATCACTCTGAATGTGAAATGGCCAGAATTGCAGCGCTATTTTTCACCACACTTTAAGCTTGGCAGGAACATCCAAGCGCTACAGCTACTGGCAATCTCTGTCCTAAGTGGAAGTCAAACATAAGAACACCCAATGCAGCCAGACCAAAAGCCCACCTAAACTTCTGACAGTGACCAGGAGTGGTACTGACAGAAAGGACAAAACAAGTGGCATTTCCTGTAAGTTTCAGCCTTGCTCTACCAGAGGCTGTAAAGAAAGAGGAACCAATTTACCAGCCCATTTCCCTGGATTTAGAGAAATGTAAGGAACTGGTTTTTGTTTCCTTCATTACTTCCTCAGTAAGTGAAACAAGATGCAAGGAGAGAAAAAAAGCAGGCTACATTAGAGCATGGATGGCACACAGACAGGGGAAATAAAAAATGTTCTGAGAGTTGCACAAGTATGGGGAAATATTCCCCCCACATATTCACTCTCTTTACATCATCCTCTCTTATTTTCTCAGTTTTTCTCTTTTTTAAATACTAGCAGATGCTTTCCTTTAATCAAACATTACTATTATGGTACTTATGTGTAAATATGTAAGTACAATAACTATTGTAAACATTTCTCTAAAGAGAAATAGCTCAAAAGCAAAAAGAATCAACTGCTGTTCTTCCCATCTTTTCAGGCGACCAACCCCTTTTTAACAATTAAAAGATCACCATAAGGGTCACTATGGTAACTGAAAGTACTTGGAATTTTAAAGAAAGTAATAATCAGGAAAGTGATGCCACTTTTAGAGAACAGAACAAGCTACATAAATTATTAGATAAACAACAGAATTTCACATTATAAAAAATAACTATATTCTACATTATAAAGAACTAAAAGTCCTATATTTCAGAGTTGTCAGTTGTAGGATTATACCTCTGAATTAAGGCTGAGTCACAATAGCATGTCTTCTTCAGCAGTTTTATGCTTTCAGCACCAAGTACTGACCTATCATATTTTACAAGGATATATAAAACTTCCAGGAAAACAAACAAGAAAAGAAAAAAAAAAAAAAAAGAAACCACCACCTCAGTATCAGCTGAATTCCAGTGAGTAACTAGAACCTAGCTAGCAACTCAGAATACAGAAAGGTTTTTGCTATCTTCCTTTACACAAAGTCCCCGGAGTTCTCTTAAGTTAAGGCCATGAGTGAAGCAAGCTGATTAGTGAAAGGCTCTGTATCACCTGACTGCTTTCCACCTTACCAATTGTTGTAATTGATTCTTTATACTGAAATCACACACATACAGTAGGCAATCGTGTTACATTTAAATTCTTGCGAGCTTTCATTATTTCACCAGAAGGTACCTAAGGTCATCAGAAGCAAATGGGAGCACAGAATCTTTTTCCCTTATGCACAAGACATAACACAGGATCTCCAGGGTAGTATACTCTGTAGGGCAGCAAGTATACTCTGTAGGGTAGTAAGTATACTCTGTAGGGTAGTATATTGTGTGATCAGTTATTTACATGAGTCTATGGTTTATCTGCATTTTCCATAAAGCAACAGGCAAAAAAGTAAATTTTGTAACAAATTTTTTTCACAATCTGAAACACTACAAGTTTGTCTATAATAACTGACCACGTGTAGACTCTATGAGCCCATAAAATGCACACATACAGGCTACCAAAGCCTTGTATTTAAGGTTATTAGACTTCCATAGACACAGAAACCTAGACACCTAAAAATTTACGGTGCACTGGTCTCCATAATCCCTGCCACAAAACGGAGTTGTTTGGTCCCTGTTACCTTCAGCTACTTTCATCTCCCAGCGTTTCAGAATACAAACTGCAAAACTGCTGTCCAAACAGCATTTACGGTTTGTCAATAAAACAAAAATGTTGGCAAGTTTGAAAGTAAATTTCAGATGGAAGTCAGAACTCCCTCAACCCCCTTACTATTCTGTTCACTGTGAATACAGAAGCACCTCACCTACTAGTTTCTTATTCAGCACGCATGAACAAGTGTATCTATATCTACAGGTGGGAAGAATATCTAAGTACCTTTGGGTTGATGTGGTTCCAGTGCCTTTTGCATCGGATGCTGAAGTTGATGAACTGATGCATGAACTTCTAAGATCTTTTTCAGCCTGTTCTTCCTTCTCTCTTTCACGAGCCTCTGTACACAGAAAGCACATACATGACAAATAATCAAGACTTGTAGACAATAATAAAATTAGATATTTGCTGAGGACACTAAAAGAGCTTTCTTTTCTTTATGACCTATATGAAATATTTGAAAAGGTAACAGCAAATAAATGATTTCACATGAAAGCACTACTTTTCCATATAAACTCAATTTTCATTGTTACTGCAATGATCACCCTGAAAAAACTAAGTGTCACAAGGCAAATGAGAACACCTTCCAGTTGCTAGTTTGTACACACTATCAAACAAACTGATCATATAAAGACACCAGAATTGCTTTCTTTATGAAAAAGTGCTTTGTTGGCTAACTGCATAAACTGCAGCACTAGAGAGCAGATTAAGTGCAATCTAGTAGGGCAGAAGTTGCTCAACCATGACAGCATCACATGAAAAACCAAATCAAAACAAAACCCACACATTCTCTACACTGTCCAAGCAAAAAAAGAAAGCATGGACAACTGGGTTTGCAAAGGCATTTCTGGTGTCTCCTAAGGACCTTCTTTGGAATAATGCTTGATTGAATATGGGCAACAAAAGAAATCATTATCTCTACCTCCCACTCTCAAACCAGTACCTTGAAAATGTACCTGCTCTCAGCACAGCAGAAAACAGAAACAAATTTGTAGTCTGCTATATAACCTGCTGTTTGGTATAAGTTACACATTTTAATTTGCTACTCTATTTTCTCTAGATTAAAGCTGTCTGTGCCACCTTCTCTTCCATAACAATTACACATCTAAGTTAAAGAAGAAAGGAAAAAGCCTGTTCAAATTGACCTTTTTCATGTATCTATAAGGCGCTGTGCCTCACAAGAGGAACCCTGCACATACACACTCAGAAAACACATGTAAATTAATAATGCTATTATTTACAAACACACAAGTTGTTTAAGCCCTTTCTTGGAGACATTCAAGGCCAGGCTGGATGTGGTTCTGGGCAACACGATCTAGATACCCTTGCTCACTGCAGGGGGCTGCACAAGATGACCTTTGAAGGTTCCGTCCAACCCAAACTATTCCATGGCTCTACAGCTGTACATCTTCCTTGGAAAAAAAAACTGCATTTGTTTTTTGCTCTCTAGACAGCCAATCTGAGACACTTTAAACATCATCCCAAACGAGAACCACAGAACGTTTTAAAATGCATTAGCTGACTACACTTGCATTACTTACCCAGGACCTTCCTGCTCCTCTCCACCGCAGTTCTTCTTGTTTGTTCAAACATGGCTTCGAGATCGAAAGTCCGAGCTTTCTTCCCTAAAAACGAAGAAGAAAGAGGCTGGAACACAGACTCACGGTGGCCAGCTGCGGGACAAGAGGGTGACGGGCACGACCGCTTTGTTCCCATCTCCAACCACAGCCTCCTCCGGGACCCCACCAAGGCCCGCCGGCCCCAGCAGCCGCTCCCCGCGTCCCGTAGCCGTGTCCCCGGCACCCCCGACCCGCAAAGCAACGCACCGAAACCAGAGAAGCCCATGGTGGCCGCCATCTCCGGGTCGGGTCCCCCTCGCATCTCAGCGTCTGCAAGGAGAGAGAAAAGAACGCAGAGAGGGTCAGCTAGGGGCGCGGGCTGGGCTCCGCCAGGCCCTTCCCGAACCGCTACGCACCTCCCTCCATCGCCGGCTCCTCGCTGCGTCTGCCCCGGAACCACAACAGCTCCAACAGGAAGTGGCCGGGCAGTCGCTTCTGCCGGCACCGCCCGCCGGCTCCGCGCGCGCTCCGAGTCCCGCTGGGGCGGCTGCGACTGTGTCTCCGTAGTGGGACAAGGAGGCAGGAAAGCACAAAATGTAATCAGTTCTAAGTAATGTTTGATGACTTTGTAATGGACAATAACTGCGGTGCTTGAAGGTAATTGACATAGGTTTAGGTCCTTAAGACCTTAGTACAAAAAGTGTAAGAAAAGCAAAATAGAGAAACAGGACTTGGGGATGGGGAGTGTCTGGGACTAGCAGATGTCCAGGGTGGGCACAGTTAAACTAACTGATAAATAGAAGGACAGGATAATTGCTATGTTTGTGGTGTTAATGAACCCATTAAGCTGGTGTAAACATCTACTGGGGAGTATCCGGGACTAGCGGATGTCCAGGATGGGCGCAGTTAAACTGTAGAAGGACAGGGTGATTGCTATGTCTGTAAATTAAGCTGGTGCTTCAAAGACTGCCAGAAGTTATGAAGATTGTTGGGAAAAGTAAACGACCCGCAGAGACCACCACCACATTTTTATATGCATGCGAGAAACTTTCTGGAAAATGATGTAATTTATGTGTAGCCTCATGAATATGTATGTATGCACAGTAACCATGTAAGGATGGCTGGTGTCACAATACGGTGATACACGTTAGGAGGAGCTATCCCCTGTGTCTCCCGGCGCCGCAATAAAGAATACCTGCTTGTCAACTTGAAACAGTTGGCGAGTTTGTGCCTGGAGTCTTCTCCGAATCTGTAGACTCGAAGGATGTTTCAAGCTGGAAGATCGAGATCCACGAGGACCATGGAGTGTATTCCCTGCTCCTCGCAGTACCACCTAAACTGAACAACATGACTAAGATTGTCATCTAGGCGCTCCTTGAACTCTACAGGATTGGTGCAACCTGAACTTCCCCTGACACATTTTATTTCCTGTTGTCGCTCATGGAGTGATGCATGTCCTGCATAAAAGCCAGTATGTGAAGCTGTGGCTGCCCCATCCCTGGTAGTGTTCAAGGCCAGGTTGGACAGGGCTTTGAGTAACCCTGTCTAGTGCAAGGTGTCCCTGCCCATGGCAGGGGGTTGGAACTGGATGAGCTTTAAGGTCACCTCCAACCTAAACCATTCTGTGAATCTATGAATATTGATATAAAACAGGGATTTAATAAAGTTTGTTAGTAAATGTGACAGTGCTTTAACTGGATTTGATGGCAAGGTACACTTGATTGCTCACTGCATAGAGGACAGAGTAAGACAAAACTGTCAGGACACCCTCTTACTAGTCATGAGGTTCAGAAAGGGCCCTCTTGCTTTCCAGACTCCCCAGAGAGCAGTCTAGGGGTGGCTGGATCCAGACTGTGAATGATGTGTCAATGGCTTATGTCTAAAAGATAATAAATGTACAATCAATCCTTCATATCACTTAGCTAAGATTTACAAAGTTTAGCAGGCTGTTAATCACCAAGGATCTGCTGAGACAAGGAGCCTCTCAGCCTCAAGGAGTAACCTTGAGAGGTGTCTCTACTCAGAGGGAGATCCTGGAATGAAACCTGCTGCATGCAGCAAAGCCTCCCAGGCCCCAGGCTGTCCACTATGCAGTAAGATAATTGACTTATGTTTGCATACCATCTACAGAAACTTGTACTGAGTCAGACCTTGGCCAGGATTATGGCTTGAGGTAGGAAGCTATCATGACCCATTATCACCACCAGATTTTCACCTAGGCAGAGTTAGGACATAAAGGTCAGGTTGGGAGTAGTGGGATCTGATTCAGAGAAAACCCCAGGAACAAACTTGCCAACAAAGCCTTTGAAGCATGCACAGTAGATGCTCATACCAGTTTAATTGGTTCATTAGCACCAGGGACATAATAATCCTCCTATCCTCCTACTTACCAGTTAGTTTAACTGTAGCCCATCCTGGACACCTGTGGTTCCCAGATACTCCTTATCCCTGTGTCCTGTTCTTCTAGGCTGTTTTTCTTAAACTATGTCACAACTATAACGATTTCTCTTGTGAGAATTCTGAGTATGTTCTCTAGCTGTACTCTATTTTTTTCTCTATGTATCATGCACCTCCGTAATTTTCCATTGCTACTGTTACAAAACCATCAAACTTTACTTAAAACTAATTCTAAAGGTTTCTATGTTCCATTTTGTGCTTTTGTGCCCCCTTGTCACCATCTCTATGGTGGTCAAGCAGTCATTGTGTTAGTGGTTCTGTCCATTGTTCCTGGAAAAAGGATGCTGGATTCACAATGTTAGTGACCACAGTTTCTATATCATCCTGTTCTACAATTGTGGCCTGGTATTTTAAAAAACATGAAGAAGATAACCAGTGGGCTCATTTCTGTTCCAGGACTGCCGTTACCACGCTACACTAGCACGGTAATCTTTTGTCCAAAGGTGAATTTGTGAGCCTCTTCAGTATTGATGACAACTGCTGCCACAGCCCTTAGGCATCCGGGCCATCCTTTGCTCCCTTCATCCAGCTGTTTTGAAAAATACACCACTGCCTTTCTGTATGGTTCTAGTTTCTGAGCAAGGACCCCCAAGGCTATTCCTTGTTTTTCATGGGAATATAGCCAAAAAGGTTTAGTCACATCCAGAAGTCCCAGAGCTGGAGCTCTCATTAACTCTATCTTTACATTTCTAAAAGCCTCCTCTGCTTTATCAGTCCATTCCAAAGAGGGAGGGTTTCCCTTCAACAGTTCATATAGTGGTCTTACCAGAACACCATAATCATGGATCCAAAGTCTGCACCATCCTGTCATTCCCAGGAATGTCCGGAGCTCCTTGACAGTCAACAGTCGTGGAGTCTGGCAAATGGCTTCTTTTCTGGCAGTTCCAAGTTCTCTCTGTCCTCCTGTTATTTCATATCCTAGGTAGGAAACTCGGGTTTGGATTAGTTGGGTCTTTTGTCTGGACACCTGATAACCATTCAGTCCCAGAAAATTCAATAATCCCACCATTCACTGGACACATTTTTCCTTTGTTTCTTTAGCATTTAACAGGTCATCCACATATTGTAACAGAGTCCCCCTCTGAGCAGGTGGCTTTCATGATTCTAATTCTCATGCTAACTGATTTCCAAAAATTGCTGGACTGTTTTTAAATCCCTGTGGTAATACTGTCCAAGTTAATTGGGTTCTCCTTACTGTGTTAGGATTTTCCCATTCGCAAGCAAATAATTTTGGCTTTCTTTGGCCAATGGTAAGCAAAAGAAAGTGTCCTTTAAATCCAGGACGGCAAACCATTTCTGATTATTATTCAATTTAGTCAATAAATCATATGAATTAGCTACTACTGGACAAATATCCTCTGCAATTTTGTTGATTAACCTGAGATCATGAACCAATCTGCAACTTTTCCCATCATATTTCTTTACTGTCCAGATAGGAGTATTATATTCCAATTCACATTCAATTAATAATCTATATTTTAAAATTTATCAATGATTTTTTGATTCCCTTTGATCTCCTAATTTTAAGGGATACTGTTTTATTCTAATTGGGCAGCCCCCCCTTTTTTATTTCCACTTTAACAGGCAAAGCATTTTTTGCCTTACCTGGAACTTCAGATGCCCATACGCCCACATACACCTGATTAAGGATTTCTTCTATTTCAGGGAGGTCCTCCTTTTTGCTTTTCTGTTCAATCAAAGATAAACTCAAAACTGCAATTAATTGACTGTTTTTAACTCTAAATTCCATTTTGTCTTCTTTAAATGTTGCTTCTCGCCCTAATAAAGATTTTAGAGAATTTGGCATGCATAAAAATTTATGCATTCCTATTTGTTTTCCCAATTTGTTCTTTAAAGGTTTCAGAAAGAATGCCGGTTTTGTTTTTGTTTGTTTGTTTGTTTTGGTTTTTTTTTTCCGCTTTTTCTTGGTGGCCAGTAGCTCCCACATCTGTAATGAATTCTTTTGTCTCTGATTTAACACCAAATAAGTTGCTCCTGTATCCACTAAAATTCTTCTTTATTTCCTCTAGTCCCTAGCTTTAATTTAAGCAGTGGATCTGCTAGGGTAGATTCCCCAGGTCCCTCTCAGTCTAGTTCCAATTCAGTCACCGGAGCCACCCCATGACACTGCCGCCCCCCCCCCCCCCCCCCCAGGGCAGTCTCACTTCCGACGTCCAAACTCCCCATAGCACGCACACCGATCCAGTTCCACAGAAGAGCCCTCTCCCCCATCTCCGCCAGTCATCCCTCCTCCCCTGCTCAAACACAGGAGCTGCCCGAGCTCCCCCTCTTTCCCCCTTGGTTTTCCTTTTTTTTTTTTCCACAGGTGCTCACCCTGCTCTGCAGGGGCTGCAGATAACTGCCTCTGCAACAGCACTTCTGGTTTAACCCCTTCTTAAGTCCGAATGTGAATGTGCCGCTTGTTGCCAGTGACAGCAATCTCTTCCTCCTTTTCAATACCAAACAGGACAGATGCAGAGGGTGATCCTCTCGGAGGTACCTGTGATACATAATTTTCCAACCTATCTTCCTGATTACTGTTTTTTAACTTTAAACATCTTTCCCCAATATCACAGGCTGAACATCTCTAGCTTAACTTTCAGTTTTACCCTGTCCTTTTCCAAAGCCAAAATTAAGGAATCTGGTGGAGCTATATTAATTTTGCATTCGATCTGTCACTCCGCATGATTTCTTAAAGTGAAAAACATATCTGCATACATTACTTCATCCCATTTTCCTTGCCCCCTCAAAACAACATTAATTGTAACAATGTATTATAGTTCAGAGTTCCATCTTTAGGCCATTTTTCCTGATCTTCCAAAGTATACCAAGGCCACCATTGGTTACAATATTTTACCAATGTTTTCTTATTTACCGAGCCCCCAGCAGACCCTCCAAGTTCTTTCTAGTGCGCCAAAATGCACCCAAAGGACTTGATTTAAAGATCTCTTCACTCTGCTGATTTTCTACTATCAATCTCACATTCACACACACACACACACGAACGGGATCCCACAGACACACTCCACACAGTTACAACACATTGAGACAGAGACTAAAACTCAACCAACCAAACAACAATTAATAACACAGTTATCCTGTCAACAATACCAAAATCACAAGACCAAAATCATTACTGTAACAAGTAGAATACAAGTACAATACCAGTAGAATCAAAAGCAACACATCCTAACCCCTATGGCTCAAACCATATTGTAACATTAATAGGGGGGGTTCCTTGAACCCTTTATAGTTGACCAGCATGTCAGTGTCCCAAGAAGGACGAGACCCTTGTGTCCGACCAGCCTGTCTGTGTCCCACTGTGGGATGTACTGGACAACCCACTGTATCGGAGGGTGATTTGACTAACCTATTCAGGGACCCACACTGACAGCATCACTGAATCAAATCCCTTATGGGCTGTTGATATCACACTGGACCCAAAACCATTTCCACAAGACACCCCGTGTCTTGTAGGACCCAAACCACAAGATGCCCCCTGCTTAGTTATAACAGTCTGTCACTGATACCAAAATCCCAAGATGAAAATCCTTAATGTAACAAGCCACAAAATAAATACCAACAAGATCCAAAACCATTTCCACAAGACACCCCCTGCGTCTTTCAGGACCCAAACCACAAGAAGCCCCCTGCTTCTTGTGGATGTATACCAGTAAAATCCAAAACCTTTTCTACAAGACGCCCACTGCGTCTTGCAGGACCCAAACCACAAGATACCCCTGCTTCTTGTGGGTGTATACCAAATGGACACTAACAGCCGGGTATATGCCTTTACCTACGAGATTTCTTATCTCGATTTACAGAAGGCTTCCAAACCTTGTGTACGCTTACCAAACCAACCCAATTACCAATTTTGTCTTTATGCAAGATGCCCCCTGCACCTTACAGACTACATAAAAGAAAATAATACCTTTTATGAGATGGTCCTTGCCTGCTCCCACAGTGATCTGAATGAGTCAAGGAAAAATTCCCGAGGGCCCTAGGGAGCCCTGTCCTCAGCAGGTCCTGCAGCCAAGCAGAGAGGGTCCCACCTGGGTCACCAAATTGATTCGGAGAAAACCCCAGGAACAAACTTGACGACAAAGTTTTCAAGCTGACAAGCAGGTATTCTTCATTGCGGCGCCGGGAGACACACAGGATAGCTCCTCCTAACGTGTGTCTCTCAATTGCCACACAAGCCATCCTTTTCTAGCCACTGGGCATACATACATATTCATGAGGCTACACATAAATTACATCATTTTCCAGAAAGTTTCTCGCATGCATATAAAAATGTGGTGGTGGTCTCTGAGGGTCGTTTACTTCTTCTAACAATCTTCATCACTTCTGGCAGCCTTTGAAGCATGCGCAGTAGATGCTCATACCGGTTTAATTGGTTCGTTAGTACCAGAGACATAATAATCCTCCTATCCTCCTACTTATCAGTTAGTTTAACTGTAGCCCATCCTGGACACCTGTGGTTCCCAGATACTCCTTATCCCTGTGTCCTGTTCTTCTAGACTGTTTTTCTTAAACTATGTCACAACTAGAACAATTTATCTTGTGAGAATTCTCAGTATGTTCTCTAGCTGTACGCTATTTTTTTTTTCTCTATGTATCATGCACCTCCATAATTTTCCATTGCTACTGTTACAAAGCCATCAAACTTAACATTACTTAAAACTAATTCTAAAGGTTTCTATATTTCAGTTTGTGATTTTGTGCCCCCCTTGTCTCAGATCACACTGCTACACCTGTTGATAGTCGCCAGAGAGAGGATATCAGAGCCTTCCCCTCTGCTGCACCCAGCCTCCATGAGGAAGGTATAGATTGCTTGCTGACACACTGCTGACAGGTATTCAACTTGCCACCAACCCACATTTCTTTCTGCAGGGCTTTCTCCAGATTCTCATTCCTGAGTTTGTCTTTATCACTGGGATTATCATGTTCCAGGTGGAGAATCTGGCATTTCCTTTTCTTAAATTTTACATGGTTGGTGACTGCCCAGCTATCCAGTCCATCCAGATCTCTCTAGAAGGCCTCTCTACACTCGACAGAGTCCACAGCTCATCCTAGTTTAGTATCAGCAAACATATTTAATAAGCATGTAATTCTTTCACCTAGATCAAAGAATCATAGATCATTTATGAAAACATTAAAGAGCCCTAAAATTGAGCCCCAAGGAAACCCCAAGTGCGACTGGTTCCAAGCTTGTCAGTCCTGGGGAGATACAAGGAGAATTTCCTGCTCTCCCATGCAAACCCTCTGGGCTTTGGGGCTTAACTTCAGGTTCTCTATTTGGAAAGCTGCATGGGGGTGTGAGAGACTGAACTGAAATCAGACTCCGTCATCCACTGCCTCAAAGATTGGTATGAGAAGCTGAGGTGGAATTCCATCAATCCATTGTCACAGAGATCATAGAATCATAGAATATTTAGGGTAGGAAAGGACATCAAGACATCTACTTCCAACCCCCTCTGCCATGGGCAGGGATGCCTCACACTAAACCATTCTACCCAAGGCTCTGCCCAACCTGGCCTTGAACTCTGCCAGGGATGGAGCATTCACAACTTCCTTGGACAACCCACTCCAGTGCCTCACCACCCTCACAGTAAAGAACTTCTTCCTCACATCCAATCTTAACTTCCCCTGTTTACTACTTGTCCTATCACTACAGTCCCTAATGAATAGTCCCTCCCCAGTATCCTTATAACCCCCCTTCAGATACGGGAAGGCTGCTATGAGGTATCCATGCAGCCTTTGACATGCGGATAGATTCCACAACTCATTAAAGATGTAAAGTAGGTATGCGTTTATTCAGCGCTGAGGCACATGGGGGATAGCTCCTCCGAAGGCATGCTCACCTCAGCGACATTTCCCATTTACATTTATCCTCTAAAGTTATACATATGCATGAGGTTACACAACACGACTATACATATTCATGTCCTATCCTTGCTTCGAATTATAATGAGCTAAGAAGTCCTTTGCATCTGCACAGTGCCTCCTAGTGGTCGTGGGCAAGGGTCTCAAAATGAAGTAAATGAGTCTTCCTCAAGCGTGAACTTTTCACCTCCAGTCGTTATGCATGCTCCCTGGAGGCTTGGTCATTGTCCAAAGTGCAGAGCCAATTTCAGCTGGCCTAGGCGTCCAAAGGACTGGAATCAAGTCATGGTCCTTACTTCTTAACAATAGCTATGTCCTTATATCTTGTTCTAGCATACATGGCAAGTACTGTAAGCATGAATGAGCAGTGATATTGTTAAGTAAGTGGCTTGATTTACCCTCTTGTATATTGCAAGTACGATGAGCATGAGCAAGCAGTAACACTTAAGCAAGCAGCTTGACCTATCCCCCCGTACATCGGTTAACCCTTCGCATCACCTTCTCTTCTCCAGGCTGAACAGCCCCAACTTTCTCAGCCTGTCTTCATATGGGAGGTGCTGCAGTCCCCTGATCATCATCATGGTCCTCCTCTGGACTTGGTCCAACAGTTCCACATCCTTTTTATGTTGAGGATACCAGAATTGCACACAATACTCCAAGTGAGGTCTCACAATAGCAGAGTAGAGGGGCAGGATTACCTCATTCGACTTGCTGGTCATGCTCCTTTTGATGAAGCCCAGGATATGGTTGGGTTTCTGGGCTGTGAGCGCACACTGCCGGCTCATGTTCATTTTCTCATTGACCAACATCCCCAAGTCCTTCTCCTCAGGGCTGCTCTGAATCTCTTCTCTGCCCACCCTGTAGCTGTGCCTGGGATTGCTCCAACCCAGGTGTAGGACCTTGTGCATGGTTAAACTTCATGAGGTTGGCATCAGCCCATCTCACAAGCGTGTCAAGGTCCCTCTGGATGGCATTCCTTCCCTCCATCATATCAACTGAAACACACAGCTTGGTGCTATTGGCAAACTTGCTGAGGGCGCACTCAATCCCACTGTCCATGTCAGTGACAAAGATGTTGAACAAGACCGGTCCCACCACCGATCCCTGAGGAACACCACTTGTTACTGGTCTCCAGCCGGACATTGAGCCATTGTCCACAACTCTTTGCATGCGACCATCCAGCCAGTTCTTTACCCACCGAGTGGTCCACCTATCAAATTGATGTCTCTCCAATTTAGAGACAAGGATGTTGTGTGAGACAGTGTTGAACACTTTGCACAAGTCCAGGCAGACAACGTCAACTGCTCTACCCTGTCCATCGGTTCTGTAGCCCCATCATAGAAGGCCACCAACATCCCAGACAACATCCCCGTATTCTTCCCAGGCCGCCTGTCCTTGCTTCCACCTTTTAGAAGCCTCTTTTTTTCCTTCGAAATTTCCTTAGCAGCTCCTTATCCATCCAAGGAGGTCTCCTGGCCCTGCTGCTGCACTTCCTTCTAGTTGGGATGCAACACTCCTGAGCTTGTAGCAGGTGATCCTTGAATATCAACCAAGAGTCTTGGGCCCCCCTGCCCTCTAGGGCTGTATCTCATGGAACCTTACTAAGCAGGTTCCTGAAGAGGCCAAAGTCTGCTCTCTTGAAGTCCAGGGCAGTGCGATTGCTGCACACTCTTCCCACTGTCTCGAAGATCTCAAACTTGACCATCTCATGATCACTACAGCCAAGGCTGCCCTGGAGCGTCACATTTCCAATGAGCCCTTCCCTGTTGGTGAGCACAAGGTCAAGCATGGCACCTCTCATTGTCGGCTCCTCTATTTCTTGCAGAAGGAAGTTGTCTTCCACACAATCGAGGAACCTCCTGGATTGCTTGTGCTGGGCTGTACAGTTCCTCCAATAGGTGTGGGGGTGGTTGAAATCGCCCATGAGAACAAGGGCCTGCAAGCATGGGGTTGCTCCTATCTGTCTGTAGAGTGCTTTATCCACAGAGTCCTCTTGATCAGGCGGTCTGTAACAAATCCGCGCAGTAATGTCCCCCATAGCTGTTCTCCCTTTAACCCTGACACGCAAACTCTCTGTTGACTTCTCACCTGTCCCCAGACAGAGTTCCATACTCTTCAGCCTATCCCTACCATAAATAGCAACTCTCCCTCCCTGCCTGCCCGTCCTGTCTTTTCTAAAGCGCCTGTAGCCTTCCATTCCAACACTCCAGTCATAGGAGCCATCCCACCATGTTTCTGTGATGCCTATTTTATCATACCCCTGTAGATGTGCACACATCTCTAATTCCTCTTGTTTGTTCTCCATGCTATGTGTGTTTGTATAGAGGCATCTGAGCTGAGCTCCAAATGAAGCCTGCTCATTGGCTGGAGCAGCTGTAATATCTCTACATTGCTCCTAGCATTTATTATAGGTACTAGCAACTGACTGGGTGTGTTTTGGATGGAATGATACCCCCTTCCCCCAACACATCTAGTTTAAAGCTTCCTTGACCAGTCTGACAAGCCTCCTACCAAAACCGCTAATGGTAATATAAGCATTGGGCAAGAATTGGTGAGAACTGACCAGGTGGTTACTGACATGACAATGATCCTAAAACGAAATGACAAAGGTGTGGTACGATGTTGTATGATGTACTGTATAAGTAACTGTCCTGGTTTAAACCCTGCCAGCAACCTAGAACCACACAGCCACTTGCTCACTCCCCCCTTCCTCCCCCTGCTCTCCGAGGGTTGGGGAGGAGAATCAGAAGAATGTAACTTCCATAGGTTGAGAGAAGAACAGTTCAGTAACTAAGGTATAACACAAACCACTACTGCTACCACCAATAATAATAATGATAAGGGAAGTAAGGGAAGAGAATACAGCCGCTCACCACCCGCCAACCCATACCAGTCCGACCCGAGCAGTGATCTAACCTGTCCAGGTAACTGCCCCCAGTTTATATACTGGGCATGATGTGCTGTGGTATGGAATACGCCTTTGGCTAATTTGAGTCAGGTGTTCTGTCTCTGCTTCCTCCCAGCTTCCCTCCTCCCTGGCAGAGCATGAGACTCACAAAGTCCTTGGTCAAACCAAACCTTACTTAGCAGCAACTAAAAACATCGGTGTTATCAACACTGTTCCCAGGCTGAAAGTCAAAAACACAGCACTGCACCAGCTACTAAGAAGGAGAAAAATGACTGCTACTGCTGAATCCAGGACAATAAGTCAATGAATGTATATGTAATCAAATGAATGTGTATGTTTAGGGACAATATAATCACAGCCTGGTTGATGCTTGAGAGAGAACTGCTACGAGGAGCTATCCCCCCTGTCTCCCTGCGCCACAATAAAGAATACCTGCTTGTCAACTTGAACCTTTGTTAGCGAGTTCCTGGAGATTTTTCTGAACAACTCATCACACTTGTACTCCAGACTCCTCACCAGCTCTGTTGCCTTTCTCTGGATCAGTTCAAGCACCTTAATGTCTCTTTTGCACTGAGGGGCCCACAAGTGAACATGCGTGCCTGTGAAGGCCTGTCTCCTCAGTTTAAGCTGACATCACTACACTTAAAATCAGCGCATGTTCGAGTAAGTTTAATAGATGCAGTTTCGCCACAGTACCACAGCGTGCTCGCGGTGTCTCTGGCTGCACTGCCAAGCGCTCCCCGCAAGAGCGCAGTGACTGCCGGGCAGACAACAGGCTACACAAGGCTGACGGGAGCAGCTTCCCGCCCCTCTCCTCGGGGCCGTCCCGCGCATTTGAGGCCCGCCACAGCAGCCCGGGCTGGTCCGCAGGGATGGCGCCAAGGCACGTGACGCGCCCACGAGCCAGCGCAGCCACGAGGCGGCAGCCCGCCCCCGACTCTTCTTTCAGCCCGCCCCGTCGCTGTTCCCGCCGGCGGAAGCAGCCGTGGGCGCAGTGGAAGGACGTCATGCGCGCAGGGGCTGCCGGGATTTGGCGGGCGGTAGAGCAGCAGGTGGGCCGGTCGCGCCTTGTCTCTGTGCGCGGAGCCCGGGCCCCGGTCTCGCCGTTGTTGCCGCCGCCGCCGCCGCCATCGCCATGCCTACAGCCATGATCCCCGCGGCGCCCACCCCTCAGGAGGCCCTGGAGATCGCGGGCCGCATCATCGATCGGCAGATCCAGGATGATCGCTGCTACCCGGACCTGTCTGAGCTGCTGGCCGTGCCGGCGCCTGGTGAGCAGCGCTCGCCTGCCCGTTGGCTCTGGCACTAGGCGTCGGAGCCTCCCTGCTTCCCAGGCCGAGCCGAGACCTCCTGTAGGGCGACCTTGGCCGGCGCTGTCCGGCCGGACGCGCGGCATCTCTCCGTCTCCTGGGCGGCTACCGGCCGCCCTGGCAGAACCCGGGGCCGGCAGCCGCGGGCCCTGCGTTCTCCGGGAGCGCGTCAAGGCTGAGCCCGCGGATCCTGAGGCTTGAAGGGTGGAGGGAAGAGAGCGTGTAGTGAGCGCTTTGGCGCGGAGTGGAAGTGGTGGGTGTGAGATCTTTCCGTGGCAGGTTCTGCGCTGCAGCAGCAGTGTGCTTGGGTTGGCTCCGCAGTCCCGTTTCTCTCCAGCAAGTGAATAAAATAGCTCTTATTTTATGTCTATTCTGGCGACTATTCAGAATGTTCTTAGGGTCACTAAATGTCCAGCACCATCCTTAAATTACAAGCAGCCTCAAAAACTCTCTTAAGCCTCCTTAACTGGTTTTAATTTTTCTATAGCTGTATGTCACACGTAGTTACAGTGTAAGGTATATCTCAAACATTGGTTTTGTTTTCCTTAAAACATGCCAATATTTCCTACTTCATTGGTGCCTACTGTCTGGCAAAGTGGGCTGTGAAGAGCTGCTCCAGAGCTGTATGTGACCTAATGAATACAGGTGTAGGAATGCCAGGTTGCAACAAAGAGTATGTTTTCTGTTATGATACAATGTGATGCGAATGGCCAAAGAGTAACTGCCTTAGCAGCCTCATGGATGCACATCAAATAAAGTAATGGGCATATATGGGTACTTTAAATTGTACTGGGAGTACAGATTAGCTCTTAGGTGAAGGAATTTGCCTTGTTGATACGCATATTTAATGTCTGGCCGCATGAATGCCTTGGGTGACATAGTTTAGTTTGACGCGTCCCTGCCATGGCAGGGGTGTTGCAACTAGATCATCTTAAAGTCCTTTCTAACCCTAACCATTTTATGATTCTATGTTTCACAGTAAAAAAGGGGTAAAGAGTAGGTTGGAATCCAAATGAGTTACTGTAAGAGTTTGCAAATCTGTTTGCTCACATCTGATTTGAGATACAGGTTTATTGTTGAGGGCCCTGCGCCTACACAATATCACATATCTTGTGAATAGTGGTATTTATATGTTTAAAGTCTCTTCAGATTAAGGCTTTTATCTTTTTTTTTTTTTTTAATAAAAGTTTGAAGGTGTGTCCAATTTACCTGGAGTAAATTGAGAAATATGATTAGTCTAATTTGGATTTCACAGGTTCAGGAGCAGTTGGGTTAAGACAGAGAACAGAACCTTTTGGGGGGGGAGGGGGAAGAATTTCTCATTCTTTATAAGAAGCCTGATCTTTTTTTATTGTCATTACTTGCAGGTAGCCCTACTGTTTCTGGTATGTCAGATATGGATTATCCTTTGCAAGGACCAGGTTTGCTGTCAATACCTAATCTTCCAGAAATCAGTGCAGTCCGCAGAGTCCCACTTCCCCCAGAGCTAGTAGAGCAGTTTGGACGTATCCTTGTGAAAAATAATGTTAGATTGCCTAAGTGGTAATGTTAGAATCAAACCTTTTTTTTTTTTTTTTTTCCCTCCAGAATTTTCTTTCATGTTATTTCTGTCAGAGTCCCATAGTGAACTTTGATATTGTTCACTTTCCCTTTTTAACACTCTAAAGTGACAACAAGATCCACTTTCGTAGAGTTGCTGGTGGAACTAGTTTCTGTATGAAGAACTTCCAATGTTTATGGTAACAAGTTTGTGTACTACTGCATGTAAAGTAATACTGTTTCTTTTCTAAATGCTCCAAAGGGCATTTTGCCTTTCCTAGCCAAAATACATTTAGTCCTTACATCAGCAGAACTTCAGATATGCAGTGCAATTGCATGATGGGAGTATTTCCAGAAATCAGTAGAGCTTGGCTGACTATTGACAGTGACATCTTTATGTGGAACTATGAAGACGGGTATGTAAAGAACGCATTCTTGGCGGGCTTATGGTATCATTGGTATTATCGTGGAATTAAGTGACTGCAGTAAGGAGACATTGTTTACTGGTAGCTCAGAGGTGTGGCAGTCAGTTTACCTGATTTCTTTCAGATTTTACTAAAAGTTTTAAGTAGTAAGGGTTTAAGGATTTTTAAGAGTTAGTAATATTGCTGCGAAATCATCTTGAGGTAAAAGAAAGGGGTTTGCTTAGGGTTAGACATAGCTAACCCTAAACTTATTGCTATATTTATGCTGTGACTTTGCTTATTCAAAGAAAAAAAAAGTAGAAAAACATTACACTAATTGCCTAAGTTTTCTAAGTAGATTTAGTAAGTACTCTGATGCACGTACAGTTGCTGATCATTTCCACAATGGTAAGTAATAAAGCATTAGTACTTAGAAGTATTGTGATTGAGGCTCTCCTGCCTAGCTTATTTTAAAGATGTATAAAACTAAAAATAACTTGATTATATTTTCAAATGGCAGTGATATGTTTGTAATTTGCAGGTTTTCTTCTTTCTTTGCCTATGTAGTAAGAATTCTTTTAGTAAGAATTGCTTTCTACATATTGTTGAATTTCCTGAAAAGACTAAGGTTCATGTTGTGGCTCACATAGCTCCTATCCATGCATTTACATTGTGTCACAGTGTATCAAATACGTTCCCCAAATAAAACAACACTGGATGTTGTTACTCGTAAGGTGCTGGGTAGTAGGTTAGGAATTCTTCATTTGGGTAATTTTAGTGAGGGAGGATCTTTCTCCGTCTTGATGTGAATCCATATTGCAAATGAAGCACTGTGTAATTCATAGTATGAATTAACAAAATCAAAAACTCCAAAAAAATGCAGCTGGGCATCAGTTTTGACACTCAGCTATAGGCACGCCAAGCAGCTCAAATGATTGCCTATATAGTTTTGTTGTGAAACTTCTCTGTCATTCCATTCTGCTAGACCTTTCATTCAAAGCAAAACATGTAGATGGCTTCAGAGTGTTAAAGTAATTCTTGTTTAAATATACAGAATCTGATTTACTTTATGTGATACTGTACGACAAGTTTTATGCAAGTTGGTTTGTTTGCTTTTCTTGTTTGTTGACAGTGGAGATCTGGCTTATTTTGATGGACTTAGTGAAACTATTCTTGCAGTGGGTCTTGTAAAGCCAAAGGGAGGTAAGAAGTACATGACAGTGACTAGAATTAGGCAGTTACTGCACCTTCTATATGCGTTTTATATATGTATATACACACATATGTAAAAATCTGGTTTGTGTGTATATATGTAAACACGATACATGGGTTTGTTTTGGGTTTAAAAACATTAAATCAATCACAAGCAAAAAATAATACATAGTTTATCAATCATTTCTTTTCCACATCATACTCTAATATTGTGTTGCTCATAAATTTACACATTCAGGTGATGATTTCCATGAGATCCTGGTTTCTAGGTGTTCCAGTTCTTTTGGTAGCTAATGCCCAGATAACATTGAAGTCACAGCTGAATTGGCAATAGGACTGAGTTTAGAAGAAGTATGTTTATTAGAAAAATGTAATTTTTAAAGAGCCTTTATTTCATGAACTGGAAGCTGAACCAATGACTGAAACGCCTTCCTCATTCTAGAGTTTTGCAGCTCATTCTGTCTTGAATATGATGTATTTCCTTTAATCAGTCTGTGTGTCTTTCTCCTGGACACATTGGATATGACATTTGATCTGAGAGGATGACTGCATACCAATATTTTGTTTCCTCTTTTTTAGGTATCTTCCAACCACATGTACGACACTTACTTGTTCTGGCTACCCCTGTGGATATTGTGATTTTAGGGCTCAGTTGTGCTAATATACAAGGAGGTAATTCTCTCTTCTTCCTGTTATCCCATCTCAACTATCAGTGCAGTTGTGCATTAACAAATATACAATATTTTTTTATTAGCAACCATTTTAAAGTAATAACAATAAAGAAAATGACCAAATGACCATGTGTGAATCACCTTGCTAATTTTTAAATTGTATTATGGACAGGGGAAGTAGTTTTCATGGGGCATGCACTTGGCTGAAACTTGGACTCCCATAGGAGCACTGAATTGCATTATTCACCTGTTTAACATAAAAAGAGTTTTTAAAAAACAGGTACTCCTGTTAATTAAGCAGCATATTTGAGAGACAGAGAAGAGATGGAGCATGAATCTTCAAGGTGGTGAATGCAGGTCATTAAGCTGGTTGGCATTTGTATAAGACTTTTTTTTTTTATGCCGTATATATTAATAGAAAAAATACAAAATTGTTTCAAGAAAGTAAGAGGATTACAATCTTTTGCTCTATCTTTATACTATCTTGATGTGAAAAAAGTAGAAATCTGTGGTATGGACTTTTTGCGATTTAGAGGAGATGACAAAGTATAGAAATCAAAAACATTGCATTTTCTTATTTGGAAACTTACAAAGAGAATTTGCTGTCCTTTTTTTTTTTTTTTTTTTTAACCAAATTTGTTACTCTGCAATTCACTTTGGCGAACACCTATTCCAGAACATGTTCAGTATTTATGAAAATTACTCTTCTGTTTTCTGAAATCCTTCTTATCACAGACCCATAATATTTATTACAGCAACTTAGAATCTTAAAGAGGATTTATTGATTTATTTAAGGTGCTGGATCGCTCAATGACAGTATGTCTGGTGGAATGCAGCTGCTACCAGATCCTCTCTATTCACTCCCAACTGACAACACTTGTGTTATGGCAATAACATCCAGTGATAACGGGCGTATCTTTTTGGCTGGAAAAGATGGCTGCTTATATGAAGTAGCATATCAGGTGACTATATTTTTCATTATTTCATGGTTGTGGCATCTAGGCACTAAAAGTTCTAAACCAGTCAGGTTTGCCATCTTTTTTCTTACAAAATTGTGCATGGCTTGGTTGTACAACAGTTCTGACAACTTAGTGTAGATGCATTTTCTTTGGAGGAGTAGTAATTACATGAGGAATAGCAATGTAGCTTTGGTCAACTTCAGAAATAAAATTGTGACATCCTCCACCCTTTTTCATGTAAAATTTTCCTTTTGATGGTCACCTTTAATGATCACCTGTTTCTTTCACTTGAATAATACATACTTTTTCAATTAAGTCAATGGTGTGTAGTTAGATTTTTGCTTGCTTCCATACTTGTCCTGCTAGTAACTTGTAACTACTGTGTTTTTTGGGGGTGGAGGTTGTGTGTGTGTTTCTTTGTTTTTCTTTCAACACAATGTTAATTTTAAATTGTAGGCTGAAGCAGGCTGGTTTAGCCAACGCTGTAGAAAAATTAATCATTCAAAGAGTGCGCTGTCTTTCCTTATTCCTTCATTGCTACAGTTCACATTCTCAGAGGACGGTAAGTACTGATATTAAAGCCATAGCTAATAATTTTATGTAACCTTTTAAAATAATACTACCACGAAGTCAGACTGAATGGTTTCCTCATTTGAAGCATTTAGTTACTGCCAATGACACTTGCAGTGGTTGATGGTTATAAAAATCAGGTCACCTGTGTATGTAGTTCCAGATATAGACACAAAAGCCTGGAAAGTTTGACATTTATAACTAAAGTTAGTGTTCTCTAGTACAAAACTAGTATGTGCCTAATGGGATCACTGCAAACAGTAGAATCTGTGAGTAATGATTTTATTCTGTCTCACTGCTCAGTGAAAGATTAATGTGAAAATATATATTTTTTTTTTTTAGTTTACTAATGGTTTGTGAAATTGATCGTATTTTAAATCACTTCTGGTGGAAGTCCTGTGTGCAACTTCTGAAGTTTTTGTTAACTTATGATTAATTATTTTATATTCTGTCTTAAACTTGTTTTCACCAAATTCTGTGTTGATTTGCTGGTTCTCCCCTTTTCCGGCTCCCTCACCAGATCCTGTAGTTCAAATCGCCATTGACAATTCTCGAAATATCTTATACACCCGCTCAGAAAAAGGAGTGCTGCAGGTATGTGCCTTCTTCTAATGAATATTGGCTGTGTTAATAATGTGAATGTAACTCACAAGTTTTCCTCAATACTCAGGAATTCCCTGTAAGTCAGGATAATAATCCAGTTTATGTTTCTGTAAAAAGTGTGCTGAAGACCTAAAATACTTCCTTCTGAGGAAAGAGTGGCCTTTTGGTCTTACCCTCAATTTTATGTTAATGTGAGGATTAAGTAAAAGCAGAGTTTGAATTGTTGTTTGATTGGCGAGGCTGTATTAATTAATTCACCTGTAAATCGCTAAGCTGTATTATTGAATTGCAGGTTTATGATCTGGGACAAGATGGTGAAGGGATGACCAGGGTTACTTCTCTTTCACAAAACGCTATAGTGTCTGCTGCTGGGAGCATTGCCAGGTATGTTTATGACAATAGTAAGGTCGGAGGTTCTCTTTAAGGCCAATAGTTTCATGCTGTATTTTTGAAGACTTTTGTTTGCTTATTTCTTTGCATGGAGAGTATATCTTTTTTTTTTGTGGTTTGCTTTTGTTTTTTAGAACAATAGATCGTTCTGTATTTAAGCCTATTGTTCAAATAGCAGCAATTGAAAATTCTGAATCCATAGACTGTCAACTATTAGCAGTCACACATGCAGGTAAGAAAAAAATGCTAATTGCCCCCCTTTTGAGCTGATAAATGGCATTTGCATAGAAAAATTGTGACCTGTTTTTCTTTTGTTCAGGCATACGACTGTACTTTAGTACTTCACAATTTAAACATCCAGCAGCTCGTCCCTCCATGTTAACCTTGGTTCACATCCGTTTGCCACCTGGATTTTCAGCTTCTTCTAATGTGGAGAAGCCCTCAAAGGTTCACAGAGCTCTTTATAGCAAAGGTAAGTAGTGGGGCACAGCTCAGGTGAGACTGACTTTTCTCTGTGTATGTGTGTGTCACAGTCATTACCACACTGATTTTACATTAATGGAAGATTTTTTGAAGTGGAAGGTTGTCATGCAAAGAACTCTGTTCATGTGTTATTCAACCTTTTTTTCTTCTAATCTCCCCCTAAAGTAGACTTAATGTGTTCAAAATTCGACTACATGTCCTCCCTAGCCATGTGTGGTTAGTTCTTGAACTAGTGCCTTTCATGCTGAGTTTAGCATTTGCTGGTTATTTTTTAACTGATTTAGCTAACATTACCATGTAAGATGCCAAACAGATGCTAGATGGTTCCAGTTTTGAGTCACTTCTGATTGTAAGCTGCTTTTTAAAGAGTGCTGCAGAAATTGGAGGGGACTTTGTGTCTCTGTGTTGCTGACCCTTTTAATCATATGTAGTGATTTTTATCCTTTAAGTCATTTCCAGGTATTTTTTCCTCCATGATCAGTTCAAACATCTCATTTTTGAGTCAAGTTCCACCTATTATAGCCTCATTTTTGTTTATACCTGTTAGAGTAGATGGCAAGTAATGTTAAAAGTGACTTTCTGGAGAACCCTGTGACATACAAACTCAGGAGATAACATTGTATCATTAGGACTTAATGATTGATTTTTACTAAATGAGGAATGAATAAATGGATTTGGATCTAATGCATGATTACTGCTTCTAATGCAAGCTTAATATTTCTCTTCTTGCTAGGAGTCCTTCTGATGGCAGCTTCAGAAAATGAAGATAATGACATCCTGTGGTGTATTAATCATGATTCTTTCCCTTTTCAAAAGCCAATGATGGAAACACAGGTACTAAAGTGAACTTTTGTACAGTTTTGATGGAATCTAGATACTATTTTTTTTCTTTCTGATAACAGATACTTGAATAATGCTATCTGCATGAAATGGGTAGTTCATAGAGAACTTTCATGAGGGGTTTGGAAACATTTACAAAGCTACTAATTGATACAATGCAAAGGAAAAAAAAAGGCAGTTTTGTCAGTGAATGATATCTTAATAGGAATTCCTAGTTCATCCATACTTTCTAGCTTTATGCAAGCAAGCTGTGTATCAAAAGTAACTGCCTTGACTTCTAAGACTTCTAATTAATATATTTGAAAGTACTGTTATCTGTAATATGCTGCGTATTTTGTTCAAGCTCGGGAAGACAAGGATCACAGTCCATAGTGGTGTTTGCTCATTATAAAATTTGGCAGAAATTGTTTAAAATGTAGGTGGTAGAGACTTCGGGTTTCTTTATTTAAACTAATACGCTACATCTTTGTTAAATTTCAGACAGATTTGGGGGGTTTTAATTTATTTATTTATTCCCCCTTCTGTTTTTCCTAATTGTTACATTAGTAGGTTTGTAAGAGGTGGCTGAAGCTGGGTAGTTGCCCTCTACATCAGTTCAGGGAGAACATTTCATGTACTGCAGCTCTGAAGGAAGCTTGAAGTCTTGTGCTGAAGTAAAGGAGTAGTGTCAAAAATAGTATTATGGGAGGAGCAGTGATGGAGTGAATGGGGAGAATGTGCAAGTTAAGTTTCAAGGTCAGGAGAGAATATGCAAGTTAAGTTTCAAGGTCAAGTTTTTATTGGCTGTTAGGAGTAACTTACAAAAGAGTTTTATAGTTAGTCCAAATCCCTTTCCTGCAAAAGCTTACCCCTCTCTTTTTACCAAGGCAATTGCTTATTTTCTTTTGGTTTCCTCATGTCAAGAGTAGTTTCTATTCTGAGTGAATTCAAATGTAAATAGTAAAACATAACCATGGATGTACAAAATCTATGTCTGCTACCAAACTTTTGATAATATATCTGTTGTTCAGATGACCACCCGTGTTGATGGACATTCTTGGGCTCTTTCTGCTATTGATGAATTTAAAGCTCAGAAGATAGTAACACCACTAAATAAAGACATTATTCCAATAACTGATTCACCTGTAGTTGTGCAGCAACACATGCTGCCATCTAAGAAGTTTGTTCTGCTTTCAGCTCAGGTGAGTATTAATTTTCTAATATAGGGAATCAGTAAAGGAAATACGAAGTTGGAAGTCTGACTTAAACCTGTAAATGGTTTTTCATTTTGAATATGTTTTAAGGATTATATTCTGAACATAAAAAGAATTACGGAAGAAGACTGCTGAAACCGGTTGGAACTAGGCATAAGATCCTTTCCAACCTTAACCGTTCCATGATTCTACTTAAATTTATTCAAAGCTTTTGGGCCAGCTCCCTTTGTGCAGTGTATCAATAGGTTTTACTGGTCTCCAGAGACTGTTGCATCTGAGAAGTTATTACAACCTTGGTTATGCTCTGGATTATATGAAGTTGAAACAGACATTTGGCTGCCCAGAAAAAATAGCTTGAGTAATACTGTTGGCAGTTGGAATTTCAATAAATAATTTTTGTCTTTGTCATAGAAAAAGTCCTAAAGTTTTTGTTTTGTTTTGGGCTTTTTTTTTTCAAAGGGCTTTTAAAAAACAAAACCCACAAAAAGAAAAAAGATATTAACTTGCCTAATTCTCTTTTCTGATTACATTGAGCAATATTTTAGGTCATTTAAGTATCTTAACTAACAGGCAAATTTAAAAAAAAAAAAGCTTAATCATTAATGTCTTGTAATTTCTAGACTTAAATCTGCCTTTTTTTAGAGGCAGCTGTTTTGTTAAAGGCACTAATTGGACCTTCTACAGTTGCTAGTATAGATGCAGGCAAGATGATTGAGTCTAGAGTCTTGCCATGAGTTTGATCCTTAGTTTTTCAAGCATATTTTCCAGACAGTTTTGAGGATTTGCAAGACATATACAGCTTTGATGTCATGTCTATACTTCCTGTGTGTTACATTGCATGCTTCATGTTAGGCTAAGAACCTCAAAATTAATTCCATTTATGGAAGTTCATAACCTTTGCAGTGTTTTTCCAGCCTTCCCTGGACTCACTAGAGAATTTTCCACGTACAAATGGGGACTGGGCTTTAGGCACCGCTCATGTTATACTTTGATCTGCTGTGAAAGAAAATTCAGAATGCTAAAGATAAGCATTGTGGGAAGCGGATGTTGGGATGGCCAGAGTAAAGACAGCTTCATTCTGACTTATTCTGGGTTACTTTTAGGGGAGCTTTATGTTTCATAAGCTCAGACCTGTTGATCAGCTGCGCCATCTGCTTGTTAGCAATATAGGTGGAGATGGAGAAGAGATTGAAAGATTTTTCAAGTTGCATCAGGTAAATCTATGTAAATCTAATCACTTTCTTTAGCTTTTTTTTGTTGTTGCTATAAACATCTAGTTAATATTTCCTTCATTGGTTAAAGTATCAGGTTTTTCTCCTGTATTGTCTATGTAAGATTGTATAATAAGAATAACTTCTCATTTTATGGTAGCTAAGAATGCAAGTCTAATTCACTTTTCCTAAAATTCCCGTGTCTTGTATGCAGAAGTATAATGTAGTTCTTGGTTTCAGAAAAGCATGCATCTAAGAGTAGGGGGGGAGGAGTTTCTAGAAAGGCTAAATTCCTGCCACTGCAAGATGTTTTTACATTTTGAAGGCCAGTAAGATGTGTAGTATTGGTCTGGTTTTCTTTTTTTGTTTATGGCGAATAATAAATAAGCAGGAAGGAAGCTGTCATGGGTTAGAGTTTTGACTAGTACTGGTTAGTATTTGCAGTGAATGTTCACTGTAATCTACTCTCTTGTACTTTGATAGGATATACTTAGTGATATTTTAACATGCCATTAGAATATACAATCCATTATTTGTCTAGTTGTTTTCTTAATATATGTTGATGTAGAAAATGCATGAGTCTTAAGTCATATGTAGTTGACAGGCATGGGGAAGGAATGTTTTCTACCAGTAGGCATACTGAGTTTTCAAAAGCTGTGTAACTGATACTTACCTGCTATGATGGCATGCCTCACTATAATTCACTTCCTGTCTGTATTAATTGGGAAGAGCTGATTTCTTTGCCTTCTAAATAAAATGATGCAAAAAGTATTTACTGTTTAATTATTGAGCAACATAACTCCTATATATTTCTCACCAACTTGATAAAAGCTCTTACACTAGTAATATAATATGCTCTAGGAAGATCAAGCCTGTGCCACTTGCCTTATCTTGGCATGCTCTAATGCTGCCTGTGATAGAGAAGTATCTGCCTGGGCCACTCGAGCTTTCTTCAGGTAAGTTTCAATTCTGGGGGTTGTTCTGAATATTGTACCCACTAAGTAATTGTACGGGCTTTTTAACATACTGCCTGAGGCAGCACTGTTTCAAAATAAGCATAGACTTGCTAAACCTGGTAGCATACGCTTTTGCGCTAACTTAGGGCTCATAAACAAAGGAAGCTTCCTATAATGATTTCTGCTTAATACTCCTCTTGGATACTTGCATTCCACATGTAGAGGAGGCTACTGAAAATGTTTAATCTGTTTGAACTGCAGTTATCTATACTTCACAGTACCTCTGATCATTGAAATGCAATGTGTAGAAGTGTCTTTAATGAGATCAACTGACTACAGACTGAGTGAAGAAATAGTGGTCTCCATTCTGGAGGATTCATTTGTAATCTATTATATTAAGTACTGCATATTTTAGGTATGATGCAGACTATGTATTTTAATTAGCTGCCTTAAACAACTTGGTATATTGTAGGTATCTTGGCTGTCCTCACAGGGCATGTAGTCTGGAGGAAAAGAGGGTTTTGATAAGAAACAGCTGTTGAGAGTGATGATAAAATGTACAGCTTTGACTGTATGCTTGTGCAAGAGTTTGAATGTTGTGTTCACAAAAGCTTGCTTGTTCTTTTGCGGAACTTGTGCCTTTGTTATAACCAGTCATCTGTTCTCAGTAGGCTGCGAAAATTTGCTCTTTGTTATCTGAGGGAAAATGTGGGTAACTAGGAAGATGGGTGTTAGCAAGGAAAGATACTACAAAGTGTGCATGTAGCACTGTTGGAGAGAGGTGAATAGAAATTATATTCTTCTGACAAAAGTATCACACAGAATATTTCTGAAATGTTATGCTAATGGGTTTTTATTCCCCATTTTAAAAGACCCTCAAAACTATTAATCCTCAAACACATGAAAATAAAATGAAGTCTGTATGAAGTGTGAGGAATTTTTGTCTTTTCACATAAACTTTAGGTATGGTGGAGAAGCACAAATGAGATTTTCATCAGCTTCAAGCAACATCCCACCTATTCCTGGTTCTCCTGTTCCTATGAGTAAGTAGCAACCATTTCGTGGTTTGGACAGGGTTTTTTTTCCTCCTTAAGTATGCTGTATTTTGTCTCCTCACAAGTACCTGTGTTCTTACTGTCTGAAATGGTCCTTAATTTTCCACTTATTGTCTACTACATGGCCTTTTTCAATTTCTCTTGACTGATTTTTGGCGTCGGTGATAGGGTGATGTGATCTCAAAATACGTCTGAATGTTGCATTTAATCTGTTAAGATTATGTGAAGAAGGTATGCATTTGTTGCTGCCAGAGGTACTTCATCAGCCAAAGATCAATTCATCAATGAAGTTCAAAAAGTTCAAACTTTACAAAGATTGTTCTGTGGCTGTAACAGTGTATCTTCTGACAGTGTCATTGTCATACCTCTGCAAATACTGCTTATGACAGGAAAACAAAAGTTTTGGTCAAGAAATGGGTTAGTCATTTGGAGTGATTTCTTCCTGTAAAAGCTTCAGCGTTTGGTATCTGCTTGAGTTGTCAGTGCTACCTACAGATGAAGGTCTGCTGTTTCTCCTCAGAATTTGATGCTAATTGGAGTGGAGGTCTTTCTGTATTACTCAGGTTCATTTAAATTTCTACATTGATTCAGGATTTACTCAATTCCAGATCTTAAGGTTTTTTTAAAATAGAAATTATGAATTTGGAACTTGTAATTTTGAATTACCAAATTTAATGGTTTTTTTTTTTTTTATCAATCAGGATCTCATTGATTTCCAAGCTCTTAACCCTTACTTGATACGTAGCATTCCATTTTACACATCAGACTTGGGGAAAAAACTTGATTGCCTAGAATAAAAAGAAATTCTATTTCAATCAATTTTTGACATATATCCAAATTCCTCAGTTCTGGAGCAAGGTATGCTGAACTGGGATGGAGTTCTGAAAAAACAGTTGACCCGGTTTTGGTGGGGTTTTTTTTGTTTGTTTTTTGTTTGTTTTTTTTTTTTTGTTGGAGTTTTGGTTGTTTTGTTGTTTTTTTTTCAGAATGCTTAGCTAGTATTAAAACACCAGAGGGAGTGGCTATTTTTAATGCATCAGTGGCATCACTTTCCAAGCCTGATATTGTGGAACAGTAGCAATATGGGCAGGAGCTGAGGCAGGGCATAAGAATGTAAAATGAAATCTGATTTGGAGAGGACAGCAGCTATGGGAAGAGCAGGTGCTAGAAGCAGAATGAGAATGAAAGTAATGTCTGAGGGAAGTTATAAGAAGCTCTGTAATCAACATAGTGACTCCTTTTATAAGTAAATGTATTTTTCCCAAGTCTAAATGTTTGAATTATTTTTATCATTTGCTGTTACACATGCCTTTTGAAATTAAGTATCAAACCACATTTTTCCATTTCGCTTCAGTGTCAGCTCCACATGGAAGATGGCACCATTCTTCTGCAACTCCTTACTCTGTTTGCTCAAAGGGTAGAGAACAGTCATGTGAAATTAAGATTCGGATATTGTGGTGTCCTGTGTGGTGGGTCAGACAGCACTGACAGGAATTGATTAAAACACCTTGAAGTTTTGCATGTGATACTACATTACAGTAATGTTAGCATTAAAAAGCCAGGCACCTTTAACTTGGTTCCCTCTTATTCTCACTGTTAAAAGTCTAGCTGTGCATTCGCATGCTGCTTTTCTGCAAGTTGATGGTTTGGCACACAGGAGAATGTGCTCTGAGAATGCATTTGCACTGTTTAGGGAAGGACTTTGTTATCCTTCATGCAATTATGTGTTGCCAGGTTGAGAGAACTGCAGTGACTAAGGCAAGAGAGACAGATTCACTGATGAAAGCCAGACGTCCAGAGATGCTTTTCTTGCCCTTTTGTTGTGTATCATCCTATGTGCTGGTAGTACACCAATGTTTCTGTAGATGACCACATGTGTTCCTGATATTTTGGGGTTTTAAGTTAGGTATTCAGACTTAATTTACAGAAGGGTTGAGTATTCACTTCAGCTGAATCTGTGGACAGTCTCAAACTGAATATTCTAAGTTAACAGTGTTGCTGTGGTATTTGATCAACTGCCCTATGTAACAATTAAGAACAATAATACCAGTTTCTTTGAGCTGAGTGCTTTCACGGTAAAATTCATACTCTTTTGGAAAGATGTAAATGACTGAAAGTGAGTGCTTTGAGAATATGTGCCCATATCAGGAATGGGAACAGTCAAAATGTACTGAACAAGAAGTAGTATATGGACAGTACTGTATTGACTGCAGGAAACAGATGGTGTGCAATAAAATGTGAATATTGGGAGAGAAAAAAAAAATGCTTTAATAACTGCTCTTGAAGGAAGCATATCCATTTGGTTCACTTACGGAGTACTGGGTTGACAAAGTGAGTGCAGTCTGGTGCTTAACTGTAAAAAAGCCCTGTTGGAATAGTTCTAACTTTAAAGTACTTGATTTAACACTTTTGCTGCTCTTGCACAGGGATTTTATGGGTTATACTTTGGTTCAGTTTTGGTTGGTTATTTTAAACAAACTTACCTTTACTTCTTTCTCCTTTTAGGTTCCTCCTTGTCTGTTGATACTCCCTGTCCTAATCTTAGCTTTCTGACAACACCTGGGCAAGGTAACAACTTTGCTGGCCAAATGAAGAAAAAAAAATTTTTTTTTTTTTAACCTAGGCTTTCGTATTTGCATTCATATGAGTGATATATACCTGCTTTTACCCTAGGTTTACAACCTCGTAGTATGTCAACTCCCATATATCCTTCTGGGAATTCCATGTCTCACCCTGCTGCTGGAATGATGAGCCCTGAGATAGTATTTTCTGGAAGGCACAATGGCATCTGCATATACTTTGCACGGATTATAGGGTGAGGTGTTTGTGTATAAAGCGGTTCTGTCACTCAATTTGTTCCATAGCTTTTCTTTCCCTTAATGCTTGTATGTGGTGAGTCCTATCTTAATAGCATTTAAATTTGAAATCAGTAAAGTGCATTTTGATGTTGTGTTTGAAGTACCCATTGATATAATATGTTCTCTTCTTCGCTGTCTTAATAATACATTCAGTGAATAGCTGGGACAGGAAATTTGCTTAAATGTTGATGCAGCAATTGAGTGTATATGCACAAATCAGTGCAATGTAGTGAGACTAAAGAGGATTCTGTTGAGTCCTGGGTTGCTAAACACCCCAAGCAAGAACAGAGCTCTTCACATGTTAGTCATCTTTTTGCATGCTCCCTACATTATTATGTCCAGAGAATAATACCAGCCTATATTTAAAGTATGATTAAAGTTTTAAAATTTGAAACTTTCTCAATTATCTGGATCTGTACCGTTCAGAAATGTATAATGATAACTTCTTTTATTGTTGGCATTCAAATTAAATCCTTGTTTTACACCTTGTAGTAAAAAAATTACGATTTCTTTCTGAAGAAGTTATATATTACTTAAATTAATTGGCATTTAACACATCATTAACACAGTACTTTTTTTTTGTGTTGCAGAAATATTTGGGATGGCAGTATAGTTGTGGAGAGAGTTTTCAAAAGTGGCAGTCGAGAAGTTGTTGCAGTATGTAAAAGATAATTTTGTATTTTTAAAAGTTCCTTACAGTATATGTCTGAAACCCTGTTATACTTATGTTCCCAACTGTAGATCAATGAGAAAAAAAAAATTGTCATTTCAATGTTTTCTTAAGTTCTGTGCTCTTTTTAAGGTAATTTTAGGTTTTAATTATTTTTAAGCTACTATTTTAAATTTTACTTTTTAGGAAACCTGTCTGTAATTTGATCTTTGTTGTTAATTGGCAATGGCCAGTCTTCTCCATGTTCAGTGATTGTACTTCTGTCGTTTATGCTTACCCCCTCCAGACAAAGCCTGAAATTTAAATGGGTTACAGAAGCATTGCAGTTACGTGACAGTATAAAAAAAATGTCAGCATCTTCCTAACATAACCTCTTAGTGTTTCACTTTTTGTCCATGTCAAAATAACAATATCTTTTCTGGCTGAGTAATTTCAGCAATGCAAATTAACTACTACATGAGCTTTCCTCCTCCAGTTATAAGGTAACTGGGAGATTCTGGAAGATGTTGACAGTCATACACTGCAATGCTCAGTCATTGTTTCAGTTCAGAGTTGGATATAGTAGAACACAGCTTATTTAGGTATCAGAAGAGCAAAGAAGGTGACAGCTTGAATACTGTGTACCTTCAGTGGACTATTGCCTCTTCACCTGTGTCCCCCCACCTTAGTGACTGGGGTATAACAATGTTGTGCTCTAGTGGCAGTATTACTATTCTTCTAGTTAATTGCTGAAACCTCTGTTTGTATTTTTAGTGGCTTTAGCTTAAAATTGTAAATGTTTGGAAACTACACTTTCTGTAAAGAAGTCTGTTTTCTTTTGCAGGTAGAAAGCAGTGTTCCATCCCATGTGCTCGAATGTGTACTACAGGAACTAAAAGGTTTACAAGAATTTCTGGATAGAAATTCTCAGTTTGCTACAGTGGGAGCCCTTGGAAACCCAAGGTATTATTAACTCTGTTATGTTTAGCAGTGGTATTTCATATTCAGCTCTTGAAAGAATATACCATGAGTGTCTGTGTTGAAGGTGTATATATGGTCTCCAGCTTCAAGTATTCGGATGCTAAAAATGAGTGTTAGACTTCGCCTTTAAAAGATTCAGTATTTCTAATCATAGTAACATCTTTTTATTTGAATTGCAGTTTTGGCACACCAGCTGATCTACAGCAGAGGTTCCTGGGTTTTATATGGCCTGATGGTGGAAGTTCTCAGCAACTCCAGCAAGAACTCCAGAGGAAATACCATGGTATGCAGTTACTTCTGAACAGGAAGTATGAGGGAATGGTGCATTTGGATGTTGCTTTTCTCACCCTTTTTGTTAAAACCTCTAAGTAAAAATACGTATTTTTTTTTTCAATACAAATTTGACATTAATCAATGTAATGTTCACTTTCAATAGTGGGAAGGTTTTCTGCTTTGTTTTTTTTTGGCAGGGGCTGTGAAAGTGTTAAGTCATCAGTCATTATGTAGAATTTGGTAGATGCTTAATTTTTTTCCCCTTTTTTATGTATTCCAAAGCCCATAAACCTTTTTGGATTGCTAAATGACACGATATAATCATTGCTGCCTTATTTCTGAACTGCAAGCACTCAAAAGTAAATACATGAATTGTTGCAATTCTGTTTCACTCAAGTAATAAGTGTGCCCATACTATTCTGTCAGTGAATATAAAACATCTTGCTACACTTAAGTGTTAACAGATACTGTATGTCTTGAAGAAATTTTAATGTGGCACTTTCCTCCAGAGAGAGCTAAACAGCATTAATCAAGAACAGCAGAGGGAAAAAAAAAAAAAGGAAATTTAAGGCAATTGTTATTGTAAAACCTCAAAAATTTCCATGCTACTTTAAAATGCATAAAATGGTTACTTATTGACAATCTCTTTGTTTTTCCAGCTGAGGCACAGCTAACTGAGAAGACCTCACTTCAAGGCATCCAGCAGCTTGTTCGCAAAACCTGCCAGGCATTGGCTTTATGGAAGTTGCTGTGTGAGCACCAATTCAGTGTTGTAGTAGGTGAGCTTCAGAAGGTACGAGCTGAATCATACAATTTCAATTTGTTTGTATATGACATCTGACTTTCTTCTGATACCTAAATATTCCCAAAGAAGTATTACTTTAATTCATTGGGAAATATATAATTAATTTTAAACTACATACAGATTTTTACTTGGATTATGTTTATTTTTAAGAGACTGACTTGAAGTATTGACCTCATCACCAAATTATGAAGTGTCACCATAGATTTTATTGTACTTTTGTTGACAGTTGATAATGAGTATGGTTTTATAATCACTTTGTGCACAACGTGCAAATTGTGCTAAAATTTATAGACCAGTGTTGTCAGCCGAGAGGAATTCACTCTTTTCCTTACTGTTGGTAACCCTTCAACTACTGTTGAAACCCTTGCACTTTTGTGTAAGTAAGGGTCTAGAATGTATCTCATAACAGCTGAGGCTGGAAGGGACCTCTGGAGATTATGTGTCCCCCCCTGCTCAAAGCAAGGTCACCTAGAACAGGTGTCATGGTTTAAGCCCAGCTGGTAGCACAGTACCATGCAGTCTTTTCTTCTATCACCAGTAGTTTCAGAGCTTTTGTAATATTTTTGTAATAGTATTTTCTCGATTCTAGTGAACATCCATAGACACTACACAGCCACTACTGGCAATTCTATGTAAGCAAATACTCCTAATAAGACAAAAAGAAAAATCAATGTAATTTAATATAAAAAACATAAAGAGCACAGACTTCAAACTCTTAAGATTCCTCCTTTTTATGTATCTGTATTTTCACCTATGACAGTACACAAATTATTAAAATCTGTGATACACTCATTTTATAGGGTGTGCATTCTGACAGTGCCCTGTGAAGTAAGGGGGACTGCTAATTTCATTCGTACAGATAACTGAAAATGGTACATAGGGAAGATGTGTCTGCTGAGAGAAGTTCTTGCTGTCCTTTGGCATCCCAGAGTCCCCCCTCACTGACAGGGCTTGCTTTATTATTTCCATTTTGATATTTAATGTGCATTTTAAATAATTTATTTAAATCATTTTTGTGCTGTGCACATTGGCGTTTCTATTCACTGGAAAACAATTTTGCTGCCACATGGTGATGTTTCTAAACAGAATAAAGTAAAAGCTTTGGTAAACTAATGAAATTCTGTCTGTCTTCAGGAACTTCAAGAGCATCTAAAGATTACTGCTTTTAAAGACTTGGTAATTAGAGACAGGGAGTTGACTGGAGCACTGATTGCTTCTCTTGTAAACTGCTACATCAGAGATAACGCTGCTGTGGATGGCATCATTGCCCATTTGCAAGATATCTGTCCTCTTCTTTATAGCACTGATGATGCTGTGTGTTCCAAGGTAAGCGCGCTTCCAGATTTGACAGCACCAAACCATACTTTAGAACATGTTCAAATGAGATGACTTGGGGAGCTAGTAAACAGTTATGCTCAAGTAGTTTCAGGAGCACAAGAACTAAGGAAGGCAGGTTATGTGCATATTTGTGTCTTGTAGTTGATTAATGCTGAAAATTATGTGAACTCTGGTTTAAAGCATTTGCAGTTATTTGTAGTGTTCATAGGGTCTTTATCTCAAGTGTTATGTCTAATAAAACTGTCGTCCTGATGTCATCCAGGCTTTCCTCAGCATAGTCTTGTTTTCTGTGTTTCCTGATCTCATGGAATTTCACAGAATCAGAGAACTGTTTGAGTTGGAAGGGATCTTAAAGATCACCTTGTTGTAAGCTCCCTGCCATGAGCAGGGTCACCTTCCACTCGACCAGTTTGCTCAAAGCCCTGTTCAGCCTCACCTTGAATACTTCCAGAGACAGAAGTTTCAGCCATAACTTCTCTGGGCAACCTTGTGCCAACGTCTAACCACCCTCACAGTAAAGAACTTCTTCCTAACATCTAATCTAAATCTCCACTCTTTCACCTTATTGAAGCCATTCCCCCTTGTCCTATCCCTACATGACCTTTCCAGTTTTCTTACAGACCCCTTCAGGTACTGGAAGGCTGCTCTAAGGTCTCCTCTGAGCCTTCTCCTCTTCAGGCTGAACAACCTCAATTCTCTCAGCCTGTCCTCAAAGGAGAGGTGCTCCAACCCTCAGAGCATCTTTGTGGACTCACTCCAACATGTCCACATCCCTCTTGTGCTGTTGCCCCTAGAATTCAGTGCTGCACGTAGGTCTCACCAGAGCAGAGGAGCAGGATCACCTCCTTCGACCTACTGGTCGTACTCCTTTTGATGCAGCTCTGGACACGGATGGCACACTGCCAGCTCATACTGAGCTTTTCAATTTTATCAAAAGATAGCTGTGCTAAAGAACTGCAGTCTTAGAAGCTTTTCAAATAAATTTGAAAAACTAACTGGTGAGGGGAGAATGGGGAACCACTTGGTTAAGTCTTAAGCCCTTCTTTCTACTGCTGTTCTTGAGTCCTTTCTGCTGGAAATTTAATGTTACCAAGTGATGATGGAGTGTTTTTGAGAGGATGTATTCTCTGTTGTTCCAGCTTTGAAGTTTGGTATGGTAACCACTTGTTAACAGTATCTGTGTTTTGTTCATGTGAATAATTTCCATTTTCCCAATACCTGACTTTAGGCAAATGAACTGCTTCAGCGCTCTCGACAGGCTCAAAGCAGAATGGAGAAAGAGAAGATGCTAAGAGAGTCACTGAAAGAGTACCAGAAAATCAGCAATCAAGTAGACCTTGCTAATGTTTGTGCACAGTATAGGCAAGGTAAGAGGAAATCACTGGTCATGTTCTGGCAAATACTATCTGTAGTATCCTTTTGGGTCATCTTATTTTTTGTTTGATTTGTTTACCAACTTTCAACTCATTTTATAGTGTTTTACCATAAACAGTTTTTAATAACACTTGCAATTAGTATTTGTTATCTGTGTTTAAAGCCTTTCTAGATTTCACCAACCAGAAAAACACTTCTGTGTAAAAATATTCTCTCCCACTTATTTCATATTGCACTGTCCCATTTTTTTTATTTCATATATATGTGGTGAAAATATTTTTTGGAAAATTGTTGGGCTGTATGTAAGCAGGAGTTAAATGACTATTTTGCAGATAAGGTTTCATACCAAATATGCTGTTTGAAAGATGGTTCAGAATCCTGTTTTATGCATTAGAAGCTAGTACATGATTTAGATATGGATATAAGTACTGTAACAGTCAAGATTTTAGCCTCTACAAATACGTAACTTCAAACTTGCACAGAATCCCACAGGTTAGGTACAGGTGTAAACTTCTATATGATACAGACTCAAGTGAATAGGGTTTATATGTTCTTGCTTGCTAAAATGGGAAGTGTTTGATGTCACCATTTTGTCATAGGTTTCATAGCTAATGGTGATATTGTTTTGTTTTTTTTTCCGTTTTCCCTAGTGCGTTTCTATGAGGGAGTAGTGGAGCTTTCTCTCACAGCTGCTGAGAAGAAGGATCCCCAAGGTCTTGGCCTTCATTTCTATAAAAATGGAGAACCAGAAGAGGATATTGTTGGACTTCAAGCTTTTCAAGAGAGGCAAGTATTCAGGATACTTTACTGCCATTATATGAGGTGCTTTTTTCCCAACTGATAGAAAAAGTACCTTGGAGAAGGTACACACAGTAATGACAAACAAAACCTTTCATAATGTGAGATACAATAAACATGGTTTTGCCCAGCATGCTCTTCTTGATTATTGTTAATATGGTACCATTAATAGGAAACAGAGGGTAAACTAACAGATGCAGAAAATGCTGTGATCTGAACATTACAGAAATACTTGTTTGAGACATGGTTGAGAACAAACTAGATTGCAGCAACTAGCTGACAATAATTTGTGACCTTTTGAGATTTCAGAAATTGTGTTTGGAAGGCATAAAATAATAATATTTGAGAAGAGTATTTTATAGATAACTGCAATGGCAGTTGTAAGGCTTGTATTTTCTTTTGCTCTGTTCACAGATTGAACAGCTACAAGTGTATCACTGACACCCTTCAAGAGTTAGTGAATCAAAGTAAAGCTGCTCCTCAGTCTCCCAGCGTACCCAAAAAGCCAGGTCCTCCAGTGCTGTCATCTGACCCCAATATGCTAAGCAATGAAGAAGCAGGGCACCATGTAAGAAACTCAAAATTACTACTGCCCTCCATAAAAAAGTGTTATTTGAAGGGGTGTAGAATTTATTATTAAAAAAACAATACGGAGTAGTTTAGCAAAGTAGATACAAGTCCAGCTTTGCCATGAATTGGCAGCTTTATGTACTGAGTGTTCACAGAAATGATGACATGCAAATAATGTGAACTTAAGCATTGTCACATACATTATTCAGTGCTTGATGTAATTAACCACTTTGGAATAACAGCTTTGGCATTTTCTTCCTTTAGTTTGAACAAATGCTAAAGCTCGCTCAGCGTTCCACAGATGAACTCTTCAGTACTGCACTTTACAACTGGTTGATACAAGTTGACTTGACAGACAAATTATTACAGGTGAGCTCATCTCTTTACAATTAATTAATTTGTCAGAAGGTTCCACTGAACTGGAAGAGTAAATTGTAATAATGCTGATGCTTTAAAAAAGAGAAGAGAGCAAGAATATAAATATTATCTTTACAACTTCTGCAGGTTACTGCCCCCTTTTTGGAGCCCTACCTTGTGCGGATGGCCAAACTTGACCAAAACAAAGTCCGTTACATGGATTTACTGTGGAGATACTTTGAAAAGAACAGAAATTTTAATAATGCAGCCAGAATCTTGGCTAAGTTGGCTGACCTGCATAGGTATGGATTATATGAGACCTATTGCATATACTGTGGTAATTGGGGGTGGGGGAGGAAATAAACTAATATTTTGAATATTTGTTTTGCAGCACAGAAATTTCACTTCAGCAGCGTCTTGAATACATTGCACGTGCCATTTTGAGTGCCAAAAGTTCCACTGCTATGTCCTGTGTAGCTGCAGATGGTGAATTCCTACATGAATTAGAAGAGAAAATGGATGTAAGGAAACTATTAATCTAAGCTATACCGTGAATGCATTATTTCACGTTGACTTACTGGCACATGATGTTTTTATTACCAATTCTGTAGAAAGTTTTGTTTTTATTACCAATTCTGTAGAAAGTTTTCTGTGTTTTCCTCCTGATGCGGCAAAGTTATGCAGTTGATAGGAGACTCTGTTGATGCGCAGTTGATAGGAGACAGTAATGTTTCTACATTAAATAAGGTAAAATTAAGCCTGGGTGTATTTGTAAACTTAAATTAATCTGGGTTTGAAATACTGTATTTTTCTTTTTAAACAAGGTTGCAAGGATTCAGCTTCAAATACAAGAAACATTACAACGGCAGTATTCCCATCATTCTTCAGTGCAAGAAGCTATCTCCCAGCTTGATGCTGAGCTGATGGATATAACCAGGGTAATGAAAATTTGCATTAGAAATCAACTTATCACATTTTTGGGGGGAGGGTTTTTTTTGCAGAGGATGAGCATATGCAGACTAGCAAAAATAAGTTACGCATTCCTGGTATAAGAATGTCTGCCACCTTATACTTTGTCTTTTTCTGTACTTCGATACTCCTTCAATCTACAGTACTTTAATTTATTCCACGTGTTTATCTTCTTTAATAAGTCTCTCACATTTATTAATTTATTGGGAAAATTGTTAGAAAGTTAACAGTATTAACTGAACTTCTAATAAGTTTGGGGATTGTATTTAAGAAGGGAAACTAAATGTAGTAAAAAAAAATCTAGTGTTTGACAACAGTTATTGAAGTTGCATCTTTGCTAGTCCGATGTCTACCATACAAAATAAAGAAAAGCTCATTTCCTTTTCATCCTGCTTGCAATGTAAACCTGCTAAATTTTTTTTTTCAGCTGTATGGAGAATTTGCTGACCCTTTTAAGCTCTCAGAGTGTAAGCTTGCAATTATACATTGTGCAGGTCATTCTGATCCTATCTTGGTACAAACTCTCTGGCAAGAAATTGTTGAGAAAGGTAGGTCTTAATGGACTGGCAGTAGTACAATCTAGAGCTGTAGGAAAATGGTATAATTAAAGCTATTAAGATTGACTGTGTGCTGTTACTGATACGCTGTCCAAGTTAGATGCATCTTTTTCTGATCTATTCTGTAATGTATTTGTTAAATGTAGTTACCTAGTAGTTCTTTAATGTTACTAGCTTTTTATTTGTGTGCTTGAAGGACAGAAAAGTAATATTTTTATACATATGTTGGAGTATATTGCATGTATGGATTGAAGAATCACATTTCAGGTAACATTTAAGTCATTTCATCTCTTGTTCTTAGATGCCATTATATATGGACTGTAGAACATTTTAAAATTTTGTGCAAAGGTTTCATGAGTAGGAAATTTCAAAAAAAAAAGTTAATTTTTCTGTGACAAAGATTAAAGAATCTTTAGGGAGATCAGAATTTTTATAATGTTGACAGGAGTGGAAATGCAAGAGCTTTATTTATAAAGCAGAACAGTAGTGGGCACAGCTGTACAAGCCTAGCCACTTAATATGATCGTCTGCCCCATCCTTTACCATGAGTTGGTCATTCAGTCTTTTCCTGCACAACCCCCCCCCCCTTTTTTTTTTTTTTGTGGTGGTGGTTTGTTTACTTTGATTTTGTGCTGGAGTTTTCCACTATACAAACAGTGATTGTCAGTTGCTGTTGGGTTTGATGGTCAGGTTTTAGGGGGCTGGTTTGTTTTAAGTAGATTTGCCTTGAACATCAAGGAAACAAAAATTTGTGAGCATACATATACATACACACCAGAAAAAGCTGTATTTTCACTTCCACATGCTGATTTTTTTTCACTGACAATAGCATAACATTTTAACGTGTTAGTACCTCAGTATAGTTGTATATAAATGTGCAACTTCCATGATTTCTTTTCACTTTCAGAATTGAGTGATAGTTTGTCCCTGAGCCCCGATGACAGAATGCAAGCACTTAGTCTGAAGATGGTATTGCTTGGAAAGATATATGCTGGCACACCTCGTTACTTCCCTTTAGGCAAGTTGTTTCGCCTGCATAGTAAATAAACATGAACCTTATGTGAATGGGTCTCAGCTTTCTTTTTAGCCTCTTAAAAGAAGTTTTAACCTAAGAAATGTCTAATTTTTAAATCCTAAAGGAAAGAATATTGATAATTTTGTGATATGTAATTACATGCTTATGATACGTAATTACTGTAGTAATTTGTTGCTTCAGCTATGGTGAAAAAATTCACCAATAATTTAAACTGTCAATAGTGATGGAGTTGATCATGAGGTATGATTACAAAACCATTACAGTTTTTACATGTGCAGTTTTTTTCTAGAATGTATCTAGGGATTTAACCAGGAGTTACAGTTTTTCACCCTGAACAGGGAAGTGAAGCTTAGAAGGCAGCAACAGTTATTTTTGGATAGCTCTGCAGATCCCATTTTCAAAAGTGATACAGTTTGTTTGTATCAAAGTACAAAGTAAAAATGTGTATTTATACATATAGTAAGATTTTAGTCCGCTGTCACTTCAAGTTATCTAATGTTATCTGCAGGGGCTGATTTTAAAGAATTCAGGAGGTTTTTGAGTCCTTTTTGAAGTTTCTTTCCGCTTTTAAGATACCTTTTTTATTTTGACAATTTGGTGTTATATAAACGCCTGGAAAATATATTGTTCAGCACTAAATGTTCTTTTATAGTACTAAAATATCATGAAAAAATAGTGCTGAACAATGTATTTTTAGTATTGTAAAAACATTTTGTGGTGAAAAATACACTGTTAATGGTTACTGACACTTCAGCATGATAAAAGATGCAGTAGCGTTGCTGGCTATTCTAGCAAATGAAATGACATATTCTTTTCTGCTGAAACATAAGTTAGTAAGTTTTTCTGAACTGCACAGTTGCATAGCACAATTGTAATAAGGTACTTAATATAAGTAGTCCTTCTCCATGCATTTATACTGCCAAAGATAGCACTAAGCTATGGTTTGCATATCTTTCTCTCAGCGGGGAAACTCTTACATGTGTTTCACAGGAGAAAGCTGTGTGGAAGACAGAAAATTAAACTTGGAGTAAATAGGTTTTAAATGCTAGATATAAAAAGCTTTTAAATAGCTTTCCTCGCTATGCTCCTATTAACAAGTTGGAATCTGAACATCCCATTATTTTCATCCTGCAGATTTTTTAGTGCAGTTTCTAGAGCAACAGGTCTGCACTTTGAACTGGGATGTAGGTTTTGTAACATACACCATGCAAGAAATTGGAACACCATTGCCAAGGCTGCTTGAAGTATATGACCAGTTGTTTAAAGCACGGGTAAGGAAAATATCCACAAAATAAAGATTTTTGTTTTCAACTGCTATTAAGATCTCTCTGTAACAGGAAATATAATGTAACATAAGGTGTGATACGTCAAAATACTAGCCTCATCACTTTTGCTCTTTTTTTTCTTTTTTTTTTTCTCAGATGCTCTTATTGCATTTCCCCTCCCTGTTGATTTTATTCACTTCAATCCTAAAGTATGAAGAAACTTGTTAATTCTCTTATTTTACGTAAAGGTGATTTTGGATTAAATAGGATTAGAATTGTCATGTTGCAGAAGAAACAGTGTATCTTGATTATATTAATTTTATTTGATTCCTATTAATGATTAAAATTTGCTATATTACTGCATCTAATCTGTTGATGCAATAAGTATAAAGAGTAAGAAGTCATATTTTTTAACTTTTGGTTTGTAGAACAGGTTTATAGAATTAACAGAAATTCTTTTTACCCAGATACCTTAGAGTGTAAGGAGTTCAGATCTTCCTAAAAATCTATTATTTTATGGACTGTAAGGTAATGGAAAACTAAGTTAAATTCACATACGGTTTTAGTAGTCAAAATAGTACTTAAATATAGACATAATACAGATTACAGTAGGATTCCCATTTCTCTTATGTTTTTGTTACAATGTATAAGTAATTATGTCAGCTGGCAACTTTTTCCTTGTCTCATTATTTGCCTCCTTAATGTTTTGGAATCTTTCTTAGGACCCTTATTGGAGTAGAATGAAAAAGCCGTTACACCTTTTAGAGTGTATTCATGTATTATTATCAGCATATGTACATGATCCAAGCAGAGTTCTTCTGAGGTAAGAAATGCAACTATGCCCTAATAACTACTGACAGAGGTAAAAAATCCTAAAGCACAGCACTTCAGCAATCCCCAAAGCTTTTCTTCTTTTCTTTTGAATGAATTAAGTATTTCTTTCCTAGCAGTGGCTACTGAGATACTTCATTCAAAACAAGTTGGTGGAAATTTGTAGGGTCCTGTCTATAAAGTGCTTCAATATATATAATTTTCTCCGCTGCACTGAAGATTCATAAGGGAATAAGAGGATTATTTTGTAAATTTTGGCAACGTACTTTAAGGAGTAGTACAGACAAATTTGAGGGAATCAGAGGAAGTCGGGAAGAATGAGAATTAGGCATTTTGTGAATGAAATAGTGAACTGCTTAATGAAGAAAGCCTAGAAGCACTGAGTTCTTGTATTGTGGAAAAGAGAAGACTAAACATGGGAGTAGATCTTCCAAGTTGTTTGGAAAAGGTTGCTGCATGAATCACTCTCCAAGATTTAAATTCTGCTTAGTCTGCAGCAGGGAAGAATTCAGTTGTAGTAACAAAAAAAGCTTCTACCTGGAAGTACAGCTATGTACTTGAGTAAGTTGCCTGCATATTATGGAACCTCTAGCTTCAGCAACTTTTGTGAACAGACTATACAAACTTCAGTCAGAACTGTCTTGTCTCAGAAGCAGTGTCTCAGAAGCAGTGAGCTGGACTAGACAAATTCTTGGTAACTCGCCTTACCGTATTTTTTTCTGAATCTCTTGAAGATACACATGTAAATAGCCCCTGTTCACATGCAGAGTTTATATCTATTTTTTCTCACTTTGTTGATCTCTTATAGTTAGCTGATTTAAAGTTCTAGTAACTTCATGAATGTTGTCTAATAATCTACTTAAGATATTAATACCTAAATTTTTGAGACTGAGGAATTTAAAATTACTATCTAAATTAACATATTTATTCTATTCATAAAGTAGTATATAAATATTAAATATTTCACATTGTTATTAAGCATCATGTTTTATTGTTTATAATTAATACCAGATAAACAGTACTGATGATTTTCCCATTATACCATAGTCACAAGCATTAGATTTCAAAAATCTATTTTTCTAAGTTGGATACTTCAAAGTAGCTGATAGATGTCTTGCTGATATGTTATTCCATTAAAACTCAAAGAGTGCTCACTCTCTGTTTCAGATTAATTCTAATATACAGGAGCAAAAAGGAACTCATCGTTATTCTATGTTTCTTTACAGGCGACAATTCACAAATGTTTGCTTAGACGCAGTTAGTTGCTACCTGGTTGAACTTCAGTCTATGACCCCAACACTAATGGTGCAGACCACAGTTGGGAATTTTAAATCGCTACAGGCTAAATTAGAACGGCTCCACTAATTGACTAATACACTAACACAGGCAGTATCTCAAATAAAATGAATTGTGACATGAAAGTTCAAACGTCTGCAGTGAATCTCTGGAAGAAGAGATCATCAGAAATTCTGAGAAAGTTGTATCCCCTGCTGCAGTTACAGATTGCGTGGCCTATATTCTTGTTATTCTAAAGGTATCTACAAATTGTAGAATGTAAATGTCACAGATTTTCTTTTACTGCTACAAAATTTTTTTAACAATGGAAAGCGTTTTTATACTCTTGGAATAAAACACATTGTGTGACCTTTCCCTTGAGGATTAAACACTTTGGAAAATATTCTTTTTTACCTGAAGTAATGGAGAAAAGTAGGATGCAAATCTAATTGATCGCTCGTTTTACAAGTATCAAAACAGTGACAACTGCAGAAGGCAAGATGATGATAAAAGCACATGTAGATGAGTCAGGCTGTAAACATGGCCATACCAGGGAGCAGTGATGTAATCATAACTCCGCATGATTGTATTTCCAGGTCTTCCAGTAACAAAGAATCATTATTTCAAAAATCTTACTTGAAACAGGGACTGCTTCTGCAGGTAGAATATTTGGGATGAAGTTGCAGACACTAGCAGTCTAATTTGTATTGCAAGTGAAATAACAGTATTGAAAGCCCATCGACTTACTTTCTGTATTCCATTTTAATGAATATGTTGTATCTATTGAAATAAAGTACACAAAACGTGACTTCTGTCTGCTTCCATTGCATGCACACAAGCACCAAATCATGTATATTCCTTAAAAGGAGCAAAGTCTATACATGCTTCCTAAGATTTTAAAATCTTGTCCTAGAAGGAAATCTTTTTTGTCTTGTTTACTGCTGTGCATTCTGTACATATTCGACAACATAAGCTCTGTATGGCATGCACAAGAAATTACCAGTTCATGCTAGTCTTACGTCTTTCTCAAGTATCTTCTTCACATATGCAAATAATCAGAGAACTTTCTAATGGGGGAAGAAGCAAATTATGCCTACAGAGTAGATGAAGGTATTCTTGTTTTTTTTTTCCCAGGAGAATTAGCAGTTGATATACACATCAGAGGTGTTAAAAAAATGGGGAAATAAACAGATTGACATTTACATGCAAGTTATCCACTTAAAACCTTTACTACCAGATGTGATTACTATGCTCTGAAGTTTTATTTACAGTATAGTAGTATTCTCTCTGAACTTTCAGGTACATTATGATGGTTTCCAGCCAGAGAATGCACTTAATGAAGTAATATGTAAATTATATTTCTTTTTTACCTTGTTAGATGAAAATAGAGCTGCAATCTTAATATTGGCTTTTCTCTTTTGTTAGTGTTGAAATTCCTTCACAGAGTATTTGAATGAAGGAATTGCTGTATGTCCTGGGAAAAATATTTGTATCTTTCTATATAAAAGTACATTCATTTTAGTTAGTACAAGTTACTTTATGCTGTTGTCGTGGTTTAAACCCAGTCAGGCAACTTGTTCACTCACTCCCAGTGAGTGGTGCTGGGCTGACAACAATCAAGCCCCCCCCCCAGGGCTCTCCCCTTCCCCGCTCCCAGAGGAACGGGGAGGAGGATCGAAAGAGTGCAACTCCTACGGGTTGAGACAAGAACAGTCCAGCAACCAGTGTACAACACAAATCACCACCGCTACCACCAACGACAGCAATGATAAGGGAAAATAACAAGGGAAGAGAATACGATACCACCGGCCAAGAAACGAGTCCCACCCGGAAACCCATGTCCTTCCGGGTAACTCCCAGTTACCCCCCACCCCGGGCATGACGTGCTGTGGTATGGAATACCTCCCTGGCTAGCCTGGGTCAGGCGCCCCATCTCTCCTTCCTCACAGCTTCCCCTCCTCCCTGGCAGAGCATGAGCCTCACAAAGTCCTTCATCAGGGTAAACATCACTTAGCAACAACCGAAACCATCGGCTTCACCAACACTGTTCCCAGGCTGGAAGTCAAAACACAGCACTGCACCAGCTACCACAAAGGAGAAACATGACTGCTACTGCTGAACCCAGGACAGCTGTTAGGTGTGTTTCACACCAAGGATGCCATGTACATATACCCAGGTCTTGTTCTTACGGTTCAGTTCATACCCCATACAAGTGATGTCCCAAGTCTTACCTGATGTATTTGTTTCTAAATTTTAATGTTTGCATGTAAGTGGAGCAAATGTTGTGTTGAGCTATATTCTGTAATCTGATTTCTAGTTTTAGATCTGAAGAAATGTCTGAAGAGTTGGGAACAGGTTCAAGACACAAATATGAGTTTCAGCTTTTTTTTTGTTTTCCAGTTAATAGAATAAGAATGCCTCTGGCAATATTACAAGGTTTCCAAAGAGTATCACAAGTTATCTTTGATATTTTTCATCCAATTTCAGGTAATTACACGGTAGACATTGCCTTACGTTTTCACAGCACTTGCTTTGCTCTCAGGTGGAGAAAGGGTGGGTTCAGTTTCCCGATTTCAGTTTGGAGCAATACGGAAGTCTGAGATCGGAGGAGAGGAGAGGGATGGGTGGATTAATGCAGTAGGTGAAACTTGTGATGAGTACAAGGAAGTAACTGACAACATGGATATGAATCTCACTAAAATGGTTATCAACAAGTTGGATAATTGCTTTTGTTGTTTTTTTTTTTTTTCTTCTTTTACCCCAGTGTTACTCATTCTCGATGAAGACTGGTTAAGGCAGGGAAGGAAAGAGGTTTGGTACAAGGTGGTTTCGGGAACAAGCACCAGTTTGAGAGAGTAGCTACTTTAAGGGAATCAAAGGCATTCTGCAAGGGAATGAAAGGCAGCGATCATCTGCTCACCTCACCTCCTTGTACACCACCTGAATTCCTGTATCTGATAGCGCTGATACCTTTAGCTGCGTCACTCAGCTCCCGCCACCTCCTAAGCCCGATGCCCGCCCGTGAGCCTCCGACCCTGACAGAGGACCGGACCCGCAAACGCAGCGAGGACCAGCGCCTCCGCTGACGGAAGTTGCCCTCGCTGCGAGACTCCGCGCATGCGCGCTGCGAGCTCCTCCGCCCGCGCTCCGCTCGAGGCCGTTGGTGGCAGCCGGCGCGGCGGCAGGTGAGTGCGGCCTGCGCGGCGCTGGGTGTAGTGGGCTGTACGGTCCGAGCAGGAGTCAGCCTGCGGGGCCGCATCCGCTCCTCCTCGGGCAGAAGTGGCAGTGGCGTTATTGTGAAGTCTTCCCCACCACTTCGGTCCCAAAGCGGTCTGCGCTCCGCTTCGGGGGCTGCTCCACCTACCCCGAGTGACTCTCACAGAGGTGAGGCAGCTGCCTGGCGGCCGCCGCCGCTCTTCCCCTTCATTAGGGGGTGTCCGGCGCGCCGTCGGCGCGCGGCCTGAGGCGGCCCCGAGGCTGCGTTGAGCGGGCGCGCTCCTCCGGTACCCGAGGATCGCTGCCAATGTCGTGCTCCGGCCGTGATCTCTCGCGGTTAGGAGGTTTTATGTGTTCTCGATTTCTTTCTCGTTCTTATTAGAGCTTTCAGTAAAGCTGTTGGTCTTACGACGTCTTTCTCTCACTTCTGGAGCAATGTAATCTGAACTGCAAATGGCCTCCACGAAAGTAAGACAGTTCAGTTTGGAAATACAGGTAAGTATCAGTTCTGTTTGTGTTTAGCAGGAAGCTGCTGTAGTTGAAGAGTTTGTGTCTGGATTCTCACCTTGTACTCCCAACCATCAAATAATAAAAACCTATTGTATTTGTTTTTCCTTTGTTTCTTCAAATTTTCTATGGATACGTGAAAATGCCACTATTTTTCTTTGTAATGGCCACCTAGAAGTTAAATAAGAATGGAGTTTAAGCTAGATGTACTCATCTCTACCTCTATAAAGCAGAGAAAGCCATGGCCTCGCATCTCATGGATTGGACAGGTAAATGTAATGAGCTCTTTTTTTTTTATTTAAATAAAAATATGCAAAGAGTGGTGTTTTAATTATGTAACAGTTTGCACTTCTGTGTAGTGGGGGTGAGTGAGTGTGCGTAAAAAAACCCCAACAAAACAAAAACAAACCTCAGGAAGTGTTTGAATGTAGGAGTTATTGAAATAAAAGGCTTATTCTTCTGTCTTATTGACTGGAGGCAGGAGATTAAAAAATTCTCAGATAAACAATTGAGATTAATTTGGTTTGGTTTTCCAAAAGAGCTGTTCCTTATATGGTATTGTTGTTTTGATGCTTCTAGCTTTTCATAACCATTTTTACAGTACATTGTTGGAAATTGTGAACAGAAATTTTTTTCCATACTATCTTGCACTTGTTGAGGGACGTGCTTTCTTAAGCTTTTTTGATAATCTTTTTTTTTCTTCTGCAGTATGATTTCCGTTGCAGTAGCTAACCACTTAAGATCAATTCCTTCTTCTGTTGAAATCACTGACAAAAATTTCCTTAAATTAAACTCTACAACAGGAGATAACTAGTGTCTAATTTGTTGTTGTGTTGTCATTTCTTGGCAGGTAGTTAAGTTGAGATTCTTTGAATGATTGCAAAATTAGTTAGTTTGAAACCTGTGAACCATCCTACCAGTGTAGAATGATGCTAGGTGTGATGTACTGTAAAGCAAATATACCATAGAATGAAATTGATAACGGTAATTGCAGCTGTAACATGTTTTTACTTACCCTTTTTTAAATTATTTTTCGCTAATATTTTTTATTGCTGCATTGTTTTCTAGGCTTAGGTAGAAAATACTATTTTAGAAACTGAAATGCTCTTATTTTTTTCTTTCAACAGGAGAAAGAGGCTGTTTTTCTTCTAGATGATAAACGTATAAATGAAATTAACCTGGCATCGGGGAAGACGAAGAAAATCCCTCAGTTGCAGTCATTGCTGAAAAATGTAGTTGTTTTGACAACATCAAGAAATTGTTAAGTACAATATCTTACTTTTAAAAACTCATGTAGTTTTAAGAGTTTAGAAAGTATATCTAAAGGATCAGTCAGTTAACTGACAGATAACTGTCAGCTTTAGAACTGACAGATAAATGTGAGCTTTGGAACTGTGACTAAGATGGAAGGGAAGTAATTCTAAGGACTTCGAAATAATATCCTTGAAAACATCTCTTTTCTGATGAACGCAGGTGCTTGGTTGGCAGGAATACTTTCAACAGGAGATCTGTTTCTTTGGAATAAAGATCAGGACTGCTTGAAAATTGTGCCAGCAGTTGAAGAGTCTAGGAAAGTAGTTGCATCAGCACAAGGTAGTTTTTTTTTCCAGATGGTCTTTTGACAATTAGAATAGAGCAGCAGTGGTTTTCTTATTGTTAAGTGTTAGTGTACAAGTAAAAGCTGTATTTTCCCATTGGTTTGCATTTATATAATTTGTATGCTGGCTAAGCTTTGACAAATGTCCGAAATATTACTTGAATGGTACAGTTTTCTGTGTTTAGTTATCTCCTGTAAGTAGTAATTAATTTTTAAAACCACTGAGTATTTTATTTTTTAATGGTTAGTTTTTAACTGTACAGAAACAGTCCTTGCTAGGCTTTGAATAGCTGAGAACAAACATACATTAGATGTAAACCCTGTATGCATAATTTAAATGTATTCTGTAGGTAGATTTTTATAACAAATGCTAACTGAAGAGAATAATATAAAGGCACGTATTTGCATACTAAGTATAAAATAATCTCACTGATACCAGATTGAAAAGTGAAGTACTGTATAAGCAACTATGTCATTTCTGGGATGATCAGTAGTGCATTTAGGTACTGAAAATAATAGATAGTAGAGCATTTGAGCATTTTCATGAAAGATAGATTTCAAGAAAAATGATCTTTAGAAACAACTCTATTGGTTGAGTCTTGTGGGGAAGATAATTAATAAAATGCATAAAAGTGTGTGTCCTGTCTGACATCCCTGCTGTCCAAGGTCTGTTGTCAATGACGAAGCTGAAAATGAAAGACACTTAAGGGCAGCAGCTTGGATTTTGTGTGATAGAGAAGAAATCTCCTTTATCTATGATTCATTTTAAATCTCAATCTAACAGAGGAGCAGCAACTATTCTGGCACATTGTTCTATTTGTTGTGGTGGTGTTGCTTTTTTTTTTCCCCCAGAGTGTTTAATGAGATTGTACTTGTATGTGTCCGGAGATGGCAGAAAAGCACTATTAACTACTCCTACAGCATGTGTTTTTTTATGGGAAAGCATAGAACATGAAAATACATCCTCTTGTAAAAATTCTTCTCCTGGGCGTTGGACACAGATTTTGCCTGATGAATCAGTCATGTTGCCTTCTGCTGAAGAAAAAGAAATTGGAGTGCATGCTGCTTTCATACAAAATGAGGTAAAATAAATAAGCCCTAAAATGATCACTCAGTCTCTTTTTTTAAATTAGAACCACAGAAGCTACAGTGAATTTGAGCGCAACATCTGCCTCTTCACCTCTTTGGTGTTGTATGTAGGCTTATTAGTTCAGTTCATATTGGATATAATGAAAACATATTGGATATAATGAAAACATAAGAACAGCTATACTGCATCAGACAAAAGTTTATCTGGCCTAGTAATATTCTTGAAAACCTTTATTTTTTTGAATGACATTGTTATTTAATCTGAATTGTAATGGCAAGTTATCTAAATATGTAAACAATTACAGACAAAATTGTGTGTTACCAGGTTTTTGGTTTTGTTCTGGTTTTTGGTTGTATTGGGTTTTTTTGTTGTTTGGATTTATTTTTTTTTTTCTCCACAGGTTCTGGGTGATTGCTGCTTGTGCTCATTTGTGTTCTACTCTGGAGAACACCTGGTACTCACATTTTCAATTATTCGATGGCATGAAAATAGCTTTAAATATGTTAGGTAAGTTCACAGATATTTGAAGTTAATTAGCTTGAGCAAGATTTTTGTTATGAAGTGCTTTCGAGTTGGGATTTTGTTTCCTGTTCCCCTTTTTGTCATGTGTGCCTAGACAAGAGTGTGTGTCTCTTTTTCTTTATCTGGGCCATGGCCATATACTGAAATAGTTGAACTGATATAACTTCTTAAAAATGCAGTTGAACAGTAATCCTGAGTCCATTCTGTGTATAGTCCATTCTTCTTTCTTAAGTGAGATACGATTATATATGAAGTGAAATAGATACGTTCTTTGCAAGTATAACTTGAGTAACTTGTTAGAAATTTGCCCTCCACTTGATGTGGTACAACTGCTTTTGTTAATGATACTCTTGATACTGATGTCCTTCTTGTCCTCTTAAGCTGCATTACTCTGCACTCAGTTTGTCAGTAGGATGCTAATGCCTTTCTATTAATACAAAAAATGAAATATAGCATAACATTCCTACTGCAGAAGTGCATATATATACACTATAATACTTGCAGCCTGAAATTAGCTGTGTTACTCATGACTTCTTTGTGGCAACTATGGCTCGTTTTTGTTTACTATTGTTTAATATCCTTTTTCATGGTACTGCTTCATTTTTTTGTGTTGGTTGGCATGCTTCCAAATGGAATCTTTCTTGTGTTTTCTACCATGTTAAGAATCTTTCTAGGTTCTTGGGGTGGTTTGGGTTGGAAGGGACCTCTAACGATCATCTAGTTCCCCCCCCCCCGCCATGAGCAAGAACAACTTCCCCTAGATCAGTTTAGTGGAAGCCAAATACAGCCTCGCTTTCTACTCCTTAACAATGAGGTGTCCACAGCTTCTTTGTTCATTGCAGCATACTGTTGATTTTCATTTTTGAATTCAGAAATCCTCTGTTGGAGGACATTATACTGTCCGAGGAAGCTATTGGCTAGAATGCAAGCACCTTAATTATATGGCATACATCTATATTTATTTGCATGTTCTATACATATAGCTCAAATTCCCATCCCATAAAAATAATTCTCAGTGCTCAGACATAATTTTTAAACTTGTGTAAATATATTTTTCATTTGTAAGGCTTTTGAAGAAAAATATGCTTGTTTTTTTTTCTACATATCATCTCATTAAGCATAACTGAGTAACATTTTTTTCTTGTCTTTGTTTTCGTACTCAGTTCTTTGCCATACCAGGTCCACTGGGTACAACAGACTTGTTCGCTTCTTAATTTGGTTCCTCAGTGTGTGTCTATAAAGTCAAGAGGAGCTTTGCTGTGTGCATTTGCAAGAGATGGACTTCTACTTGCAGTAGCTGTTAATCAAACCGATCCAAAGGTATATGAGTGATAGACAGAAGTCACTAGTTCAGTTTAAATGAAACGGTAACAGAGATTTAATAACACATTTGTAGGAATGATTTTTCAGCATTCCTATTCATACATGTGATTATATTCAAATTGATGATCCATAGCTAAAATATTCTGCTACAATCTGCAATATTTTAAACGCTGTTGTTCAGTTAAGAAACCCATATAAGACCCTCTGACATTTCCAATCTCCAGGAAATACAGTAATGGATTAGCTTCAGATATTGCATGTTATCTGCAAAGGTTTGAGATGATTCTTAGGCTGAGGCATGATTAACATGTCTTGGAAGTTGTATTCCCACTTCATATTGTTATTCCTTCCAACATCTTGGAGGCCAAATCTTAATGTTGTTTTTAGTGCTAATCATGACAGGGGCGGAATACAGGCCAGCTTATTTAGTGTACTAGGATGGGATGATGCAGTCCTTCAAAGCTCCAGGTTTTATTTATCGGCAAAACTGGAAAAGAGTGATCTTGCATTTTTTTGAGGGTTTTAGAAAAAGCTGTGTTAAAAAAGCAATTGATTTATATAGAGTATACATTAAATGTAGAAATAGGTACAGAAATTAGTCAGTACTCAATATCAGTCAGAAAAATATCAAAGTGTCATGTCATTTTCATATATAATAATGTTTCCAGTACATCAAATGTACTGCTAGTAGAAATTGATTTTTACAACAGTGACAGTTTGATACAAATGTATATTTTTTTTACATTTACTCTTTCTTTCTAGGCAACTCAGATTTTGTTTTTAAACACGTTGAATTTTGTAACTGTTTCGGGTAGCCTTAAAGGCTGTAGTAGCAAGAATAGCACGGTTCCATCCAAGTTCATCAGGTCAGTAACTGATGTTTTTGCTGCTGTTGTGGATTTTTTTTTTTTAATTATTTTTGTTTTTAACTTAACATTTTGATACGGAAATTTGACAGAGAAAAGTATTTTTTTTCTTGCCCAATTTAGATCTTACTGGGTTGGTGATATGAGTTGGACTCCTGATAGCCTTTTCTTGGCTTGCATGTTAAAACGTGGATCTTTGATTTTATTGACATGCATGGGTGAATTGCTGACCTTGATTACTTCTGGCTGCTCTTTAGAGTTTGGACCAGCAGAGTTTATTCCATTTCATCCTCTAATAACATACAGGTAAAAGGATTTGAAAATGTTTATACATTTTTGTCATATGATCATATCTTACTCATTTTTTACAATTTCACATAAACCTCCTATCTCAGATTCACTCCTGCTTTTTATGTGCCTTCTCAATATCTGTTCTCATTCATAGTTCTTTCTATTTCTTGTAATGGGTTTGTTTTGATGAAAATTGGCATAATGACACTAAGTATACATGAAGTGATTTGATTTTTAGAAGTATTTGGATTTAGTAGTAACTAAAAATGGCATGATTTTATGATACAAGAAGAAATAGAACTTACAAAATTACTGAAAGTGCAGATTTATTTTAATCCAGTGGCATTTCTCTGCTCAATATTAGATTTTACTTACAGAAGTTTCTATCATAGTCATATGTCTTATAAATAACAGATTTGTATGACAAAAGCTAGTTAGCTTTTTTATTGTTTTTTTGTGGGGGTACTCCTGATCTAATTTTAGAAATTATGCTACTGGGTGTATGGGGAAATAGAAGGATCTCTAACACTGTCTAGCATCAACTCAAAGTTACAAAAAGTAAAATAGTTTGAATAATTAGAGGAAACAAAATAAAAATCAAACTTTAATTTTTTCTTGTCCTATTAGTTCTGAATAACTAAAGCTGGATAGTGCATAAATGTTAACATCTGATGAAAACATTCAAAGCAGCCTAATACCTTCTTACACTGGTTGAAAAATCAGATACTAAAATACCTCAATTACAATTATTTATTGAATGTACGTAGCTACTTTTTTCACCTTATCTACTAACTTTTGGAATATAAAGAAATAATTAAAAAAACCAAACTCAGCAACATTATGTCAGAGTATTATGGGGCTACATGCACAACACAGATTTCTGGATCTCAGTAAGGAGTGATTTCTTTGTAAGGATAGACTTTGTAAGCCCTCTTTTGTGAGAGAAGACTTGAGTGTTGATACAAAATTTTTCTGTGGAATGTCAAGTGATTCTGAAATACTGAGATTCAGAACTTGATAGGGTTTTTTTCTTTTTCATGCATGACTTTTAGCATCTGATTAAAATTCCATCTTCAAGCACTTTAGTCATAGACACTAAAAGCTAGGTAAGAGAGTATGATACAGAAATTTGAAGTCAAATTGTGAAAAATATGTATAATACTTGTTAATGAAGAAGAGGATAGTAAGAGCCACTTCTTGTTTAAATTAAAAAAACTGCAACTCGGCAAAATACCAGTATCTTGCAAGCAGAAATAGTGTTATTTGCAGTGCTCATCCTAAAAAACGTAGAAGCTTCTTTAAAATTCTGAATGGACCTATAAGGACAGTAATGTCAGTGGTATTAAACTTTCATATGTTATTTTTTTCTCTAATCTGTTGATGATTATTACATGTGATAGTTGCTTAAATGTTGATGTATCTTTATTTTAGACAGCAGCACTCTTTTTGTCAAGATTCTAGCCAGTCTGTTGGTTCTTCAGCTTCTGAAAGTGACCTTATCAGACAGAGATTTTCGGTTGCGTCACATTCAAGATTACCCTACCTCATTGTCTCCGATGGATACATGATAACAGTGGTTAGATTTCCTAATAACCTTTCACCATCAGGATTCATAAGAACTCTTTTGCTTGATTCAACCCAACGGGTTGAAAGTATCCGCTCGAATTTGCTGAACTCCAAGGTAGGTTTATGAATTATTTTGAAGGTTTTATGCAAAAAAAACAACAGTGTACAAAAATGTGGATTTTTTTAAATTGAGGACCTCAATTTAGTTTACTTTAGAATCATAGAATCATAGAATAGTTAGGGTTGGAAAGGACCTTAAGATCATCTAGTTCCAACCCCCCTGCCATGGGTAGGGACACCTCACACTAAACCATGCCACCCAAGGCTCTGTCCAACCTGGCCTTGAACACCGCCAGGGATGGAGCATTCACAGCCTCCCTGGCCAACCCATTCCAGTGCCTCACCACCCTAACAGTAAAGAATTTCTTCCTTATATCGAATCTAAACTTCCCCTGTTTAAGTTTTAACCCATTGCCCTTTGTCCTGTCACTACACTCCCTAATGAATAGTCCATCCCCAGCATCCCTATACCCTTCAGATACTGGAAGGCTGCTATGAGGTCTCCACGCAGCCTTCTCTTTGCCTGGCTGAACAGCCCCAATTTTCTCAGCCTGTCTTCATACGGGAGGTGCTCCAGTCCCCTGATCATCCTCCTGACCCTCCTCTGGACTTGTTCCAACAGTTCCATGCCCTTTTTATGTTGAGGACACCAGAACTGCACACAATACTCCAGGTGAGGTCTCACGAGAGCAGAGTAGAGTGTCAGGATCACCTCCTTTGACTTGCTGGTCACGCTCCTTTTGAGGCAGCCCAGGATACGCTTGGGTTTCTGGGCTGGTAGCGCACACTGCCGGCTCATGTTCATTTTCTCATTGACCAGGTTCTTCCCTGCAGGGCTGCTCTGGATCTCTTCTCTGCCCATCCTGTAGCTGTGCCTGGGATTGCTCCAACCCAGCTGTAGGACCTTGCACTTGGCATGGTTAAACTTCATAAGGTTGGCATCTGCCCACCTTACAAGAGTGTCGAGGTCCCTCTGGATGGCATTCCTTCCCTCCAGCATATCAACTGAACCACACAGCTTGGTGTCATCAGCAAACTTGCTGAGGGTGCACTCAATCCCACTGTCCATGTCAGCGACAAAGATGTTGAACAAGACCGGTCCCAACCCCGATCCCTGAGGGACACCACTCGTTACTGGACATTGAGCCATTGACTACAACTCTTTGCGTGAGGCCGTCCAGCTAGTTCTTTATCCACCGAGTGGTCCACCTATCAAATTGATGTCTCTCCAGTTTAGAGGCAAGGATGTCATGTGGGACAGTTTTGAACATTTTACACAATTCCAGCCAGATGATGTCAACTGCTCTACCCCTGTCCATCAGTTCCGTAGCCCCATCATAGAAGGCCACCAAATTGGTCAGGCAGGATTTCCCCTTAGTGAAGCCATGCTGGCTGTAACCAACCACCTTGTTGTATTTCATGTGCCTTAGCATGCCTTCCAGGAGAACCTGCTCCAAGATTTTGCCAGGCACAGAGGTGAGACTGACTGGTCTGTAATTCCCCGGCTCATCCATTTTCCCCTTCTTAAAAATGGGGGTTATATTTCCATTTTTCTAGTCATCAGACACTTCACCTGAGTGCCATGATTTTCAAATATGATGGACAGTGGCTTAACAAGTTCATTTGCAAGCTGCTTCAGGGCCCTTGATGGATTTCATCAGGTCCGCTGTACTTATGCATGTTCAGGTTCTTAAGATGGCCTCGAACCAGATCCTCTCCTACAGTGGGCCCAGGTTCATCATTCTCACAGTTCCTGCATCTGCCTTCCAAGATTTGGGTGGTGCAGTCAGAGCATTTGCCAGTGAAGACCAAGTCAAAAAAGTCGTTCAGATTGTCAGCCTTCTTCAAATCCAGGGTAGCCACTTCTCCCGATAGCTGCTGGAGCGGGCCCATGTTGTCCGTAGTCTGTCTTTTATTTGCTACGTACCTATAGAATCCCTTCCTGTTATCTTTCACATCCCTAGCCAAGTTTAATTCTAATTGGGCCTTAGCTTTCCTAACCTGGTCCCTAGCTTCCTGGACAATATCTCTGTATTCTTCCCAGGCCACCTGTCCTTGCTTCCACCTTTTATAAGCCTCTTTTTTCCTTCAGAGTTTCCTCAGCAGCTCCTTATCCATCCAAGGAGGTCTCCTGGCCCTCCTGCTGCACTTCCTTCTAGTTGGGATGCGACACTCCTGAGCTTGCAGTACCTGATCCTTGAATACTAACCAGCAGTCTTGGGCCCCTCTGCCCTCTAGGGCTATATCCCATGGAACCTTACTAAGCAGGTTCCTGAAGAAGCCAAAGTCTGCTCTCTCGAAGTCCAGGGCATTGAGATTGCTGCACACTCTTCTCACTGTCCTGGGGATCTCGAATTCGACCATCTCATGATTGCTACAACCAAGGCTGCCCTGGAGTGTCACATTTCCAACCAGCCCTTCCCTGTTGGTGAGCAGAATGTCAAGCATGGCACCTCTCCTTGTCGGCTCCTCTGTTACTTGCAGAAGGAAGCTGTCTTCCACACAATCGAGGAACCTCCTGGGTTGCTTGTGCTGGGCTGTACTGTCCCTCCAACAGATGTCGGGGTGGTTGAGTTCATCCATGAGAACAAGGGCCTGCAAGTGTGAGGCTGCTCCTATCTGTCTATAGAGTGCTTCATCCAGAGAGTCTTCTTGATCAGGTGGTCTGTAACAGATCCCCATAGTAATGTCCCCCATAGCTGTTCTCCCTTTAACCCTGATGTACAAACTCTCTTGACTTCTCACCTGTCCCCAGACAGAGTTCCATACTCTTCAGCCTATCCCTAACATAAATAGCAAATCTCCCTCCCCGCCTGCCCGTCCTGTCTTTTCTAAAGCGCCTGTAGCCTTCCATTCCAGCACTGCAGTCACAGGAGCCATCCCACCATGTTTCTGTGATGCCTGTTATATCATACCCTCGTAGCCGTGCACACATCTCTAATTCCTCTTATTTGTTCCCTTTGCTACAAGCATTTGTATAGAGGCATCTGAGCTGAGCTCCAGATGAAGCCGGCTCATTGGCTGGAGCGGCTGGAATATCTCTACATTGCTCCAAGCATTTATTACTGGTGCTGGCAACTGACTGGGTGTGTTGGGATGGAATGATACCCCCCTCCCACAGCGCATCTAGTTTAAAGCTTCCTTGACCAGTCTGGCAAGCCTTCTACGAAAACCGCTCTTCCCCTTATCGAGCAGCTCCACCAGCCCCTACTAGACCTGGCCTACAAACTCGATTCCCGTATTCAAGACACCCAAACCCCTGACTATGACACTACCATTCTAACCATTTGTTAACCTGGCCAATCTTCCTAGCGTTTTTTAGGGTTCTCCCCTGTATCCTGGAGAATTGACAAAAAGACTATCTGAACTCCAGGGCCCCTAACCACCTCTCCCAGGGCTCTGTAGTCCTTCTTTGTGTTTTCTAGAGTCCTTCTTTATGTTCTGCATAATACTTTGATACTTGTAGGTACTTTGATATTTTTATGAATTTTTTTTAATTATAAAGTTGTTTTGAGATTAGTGTTGATCTGGAAAACAATGAATACACGTCTTTTTCCTGAAATTTTATTCCTTTGTTTGTATGATGTTTAAGTTAAATGTAGTAAAGCGGTCAGTGTTACCTGTCACTAAATGTTCTTTGTGTAACTGTAAAAGAAAGTGGTTTTTCTCTATCTATAGAGTTTGTTCAGATCACTGAAAGGTATTATGCTACTCTGACTAACTTACCCTTTCAGAATGATTCAGAAAGGATTCTATAAAACTTATCTTAGGCTGCTGCTGTTTTAGTGTGATCAGTAACAGTCCCAATGGTGCTCTGTGCATGTCTACTACGTCCTCAGCTGAGGTTGTCAATTAAAGCTTGCTTAAAGCATTTGGTTTTTATTTTTCTGTCTCTTCAAGTTGACCTATGTTTGAGAGACAGGAAGCCTTTGGAAAAAGAGGTCCCACAGCTGTTGGCAACCACATAAGATCTAATAGATACTAAATTCAGATTTTTTTCATTTGCTGATGGAATACAACTTCTCTTCCTATTCAGTTTGTATTTCTGATCTTTGGAGAAGGGAGTTATGATGGTATTCATGTATAAGCTAGAAGAGCAGGCAAAGGTTTGACAACTTAAAAAGACATGTTACTAGTAAGAAGGCAATAAAGTCTTACATACTGATAAAATTGTAAGATCATTTCAGTGATCAGGAAAGCATGAAGGAGAGTAGAGTTGTCTGGTGTTGAGAAAATTCTGCCTTCCTGAAGCATAGTCAAAACATTGTTTCTGTGCAACATACGCCTGCTGATCTGTTCTCTCTTTCTGCCTGGGACTTTTAAACTGAAGCTTTTTACAGAAGAAACCAATTTCTTTGTATTGTGTAGGAAGTATCTGGTTTGATCTTGCTAGAGACACGTAATATGTTTTGTGATGTTGTTTCTTTTAGTCTAAAGGGAGACTGCTGTGTTTACAGTCATTGTTGTCGTTAAAAGCTAGTCTTTTGAAACATGCTCAAAACCGGAGTTCCATCTTTTCCACCATTCCAAAATTCCTTGAAGAGGACACAGCAGAAGTTAGAGAGAAAACCATGGATTTACTGGTACTTAATAGCATTTTTCCACTTAAAGCTATGCAGATGATATGATTTGATTTTAAATTATTCAAAATGTAAACGGTTGTTTGTTTTTTTTTTCCAAATATATTTTCTCTTACTAGCTGTATTTGAGCTAATTCAGTATTGGTTAAAATTCTAATCTTTTTAAAGAGATATGGTTATTTTTCTCAACTGAAACTTGATTTTTTCCTTTTCAAACATCATTTCTTGTAGCAGTGAGTTAACTTTTTGAAAAATGTGTACTGATCTACTTGCACATGAGTTTATTGTTTCATAGTTTAACTTCACTTTATAATAAAATGTAACATTACAGCACTAAGTATACTCAGGCTCTAAAGTATAATGATAACTACAATATTACTATCCTTAGTAAATAAAATATTAATCCTCAATGTTTAGAGGATTCTTCCATTAGTTCCAAAATTTCATAGAACCATAGGATGATTTGGGTTGGAAAGGACCTTAAGATTATCTAGTTCCCACCCCCTGCCATGGGCAGGGGCACCTCATACTAGATCATGTCACTCAAGGCTCTGTCCGACCTGGCCTTGAACACCACCAGGGATGAAGCATTCTTGACTTCCTTGGACAACCTGCTCCAGTGCCTCACCACCCTCACAGTAAAGAACTTCTTCCTTATATCCAACCTAAATCTCCCCTGTTTAAGTTTAAACCCATTCCCCCTTGTCCTGTCACGATAGTCCCTGATGAAGAGTGTCTCTCCAGCATCCTTGTAGGCCCCCTTCAGATACTGGAAGGCTGCTATGAAGTCTCTACACAGCCTTCTCTTTGCCTGGCTGAACAGCCCCAGCTTTCCCCTTTCTGGCTTTTGTGATCAAAGTCATTGTGCAGCCTTTCCCAGTGCTTTTCTTGCTTTCAGGTTTTGACTTGTTTGTTGACATTTCTGAGGTTTCGTTGAATGGATTTCAGATCTTATCAGTATCTAGCAAAAACTCTTCCTCGTGGTCTGTGCTTTATGAAAGGCAGGGTTTCACTTCCTGGTATAAAAACTACTGCTGTGTTTGTGATTTTGTTGTTGCTGTTAGGTAATTTAATTTCTTTCTGCACAGCTATTCCAAATAGCCACATTTAGTTCTAGATCTAGATGAAACTGCTGTGAATGAAACTTACTAGCAATTAAGCATATTAATTGAGAATAAAAATTATATTTGTGGGACTGACTAGTGATGATGCTCACGGACTATGCTCTCGCTCAATAGACTTAATTAAACTGTTGTTTGTTTTTTTGTTTTTGTTTTTTTTTCTGATCTAGGGTTATGAAGAAGAATCGGATGATGAAAAGCAGTTTTGCAATAGCCTGTCCAGCTTCTATAGCCAAAGAATCCATTCATTTGTTAGTAAAGCTGATCAAGGCCACTTAGAATTTGCATCAGTGTTTGATACTATCCATGCAAAAGACAATACTGAAGAGAAAGATAAGTTATCAGTGGAACTATATTCCATTCAGAAAAACCTTCTTGCTGCATGGCAGATAGGGATTTCAAAAAATGTGGAAGAGAAAGATAAGATGCTGAACTACATAGTGAATTGCATTACCCATTTTTTCAACATTCTTCAGTTTGTCAAATGCTCTCTGCTAAACCAGGATGCATCTTTAAACAAGTCTGCAGAGAATACTCACTGGATACATTGTGTCCTAAAATATTTTCAGCAGTTTTTAACAATCTTATGCTGGCATTCAAGAGCCAGTCCAACTGGGCATGTGGCAAAGCTGACACTACAAACTTTAAAACTGATGCTTATACAGCAACAAGATCAGTTGTTCTCAAAAAACCTTCTGGCATGTTTCTGGCTTTTGAAAATGGTTTCTCACACTTTAAGTAATGTGTGCATACTACAGTATGAGAATTTTTTTTCATCTCCTCATGGTAATAGTCTGACAGATCTTGACTCCCTCACTGTGCCTGTTTTCCTAGTTCTTGATGAGAGTACTACTCAGCAATTCAGCTCACTGAAATCTCTGCTTAGAGAGCCTCCTCGAGCAGTAAACCATGATGCAAAAACAGAAAAAAGGTATGAATGATCTTTATGTGGGGAAAAAAAACGCACAGGACAAGCAGGTGGTCCGGCCCAGGCAGCATGGCTTTATAAAAGGCACATCCTGCTTGACTAACCTCATCACTTTCTATGACAAGGTGGGCCACTTAGTGTCCCTCTGGACTCAGGACTGGGGCCAGTTCTGCATATTACTTTTATCAATGATCTGGACAAGGAGATTGAGTGCACCCCCTCAGTAAGTCTGTGGGCTACACACCATGTTCGGTGAGAGTGTTGACATGCTGCAGAGTAGGAAGGCTCTAGGGGCTGAGCTGGACTGATTGCATCAATGGGCCAAGGTCAATTGTATGAGGCTCAACAAAGATCAGTGCCAGGTCCTGCAATTGGGCCACAACGATGCCATGCAGTGCTACAGCCTTGGGGAAGAGTGAGTGGAAAGCTGCTCAGCAGAAAAGGACTTGGGGGTGCTGATTGACAGAGCTCAATTGTGCCCAGGCAGACAAGAAGGCCACTGTTATCTTGGTCTATATCAGCAAGTGTGGCCGCAGGGCCAGGGTAGTGATCGTCCCCTGCACTGGGCACTGGTGAGGCTGCACCTTGAATCCTGTGTTCAGTTCTGGGCCCCTCACTACAAGAGAGACATTGAGATGCTGTTGCTGGTCCAGAGGAGGGCAACAAAGCTGGTGAAGGGTCTGGAGCACAATTATGATGAGGAATGGCTGAGGGAATTGGGCTTGTTTTATGTGGAGAAAAAGAGGCTTGGGGGACCTTATTGCTCTTTCCAGCTACCTGAAAGGAGATTCAGTGACGTGGGGGTTGGTGTTTTCTCCAAGTGACAAGTGATAGGACAAGACGTAAGGGCCACAACCTCCACCAGGGAAGGTTTTGATTCGGTATTATGAAACATTTCTCCATGGGAAGGGTTGTCAAGCACTGAAACATGCTTCCCAGGGAAGTGGTAGAGTCACCATCCCTGGAGGTATTTAAAGACATGTAGATGTGCTACTTAGGGACATGGTTTAGTGATGCACTTGGCAGTGTTTTGTTAATGGTTGGACTCAATGATATTGAAGGTTCTTTCCAGCCTAAATGATTCTATGATTCTTTATGTTAGAACAACATTTTTATTTTTCAATAATATGGTAATTACAACGTCCTTTTGTTTCTTTTCTGTGTCATATTCTATAGAAAAAGTGTGGTAATCTACTGAAGCATGCAGATTAGGTTTTAGATCTATGGTTGAATATAGTTGTTGATTTAACTAATTACTGCCAATCAGTTCAGAGATAATTGGTGGATTAACAGCTCACACCTGGTGTGGTAGTGCAGCATCAATCCCGGTATTAAGTTTCAAAAGCTTTTACTGCCTCTTGCTAATCCTGCTCTTTCCCATGTAGAAGTTTGGTGGACCCGAGCGGCTGCTCATATGCAATATATCTGCAATGTCAGTTTAGTCAGCAAAGTTTGCACTTGATTATGGATGTGGAGTCCTGGAGCAAAAAGAAAAACCCCACTGTGTGGAAACTTTATTAAATCAGTGGAGATATTTGTTCTTTGCAGATACATAAAATTGAAAGAAGCTTAAACTGAAGTGTGCTATCCAACTATTTAGAAAATCCATTAGTATCACTGGTGTGTTTTTCTGCTGCAGAACTCAGATTAATCCAAGTGTGTTAACATAGGAGCAAGCTGTTCCTTCCCAGAGATTGAGAATCTAAGAAGATTGAGAACCTTGAGAACCTAAATTTGTGAGAAGAAACTCATGAAACTTTGTGAGAAGAAACTCACAAATTTAATCTTACTGCAGTAACGTTTATTTCTTTGATAAGCTTAAAATACTGTGCTCACTGTGAATTTGATAGGCAAATTTCAGTGTCCTCTGAGAAGATAATCCACACTTTAGATTAACTTGTGCTTCAGGTTCTGAGCACTGTGAATTTGATTGAGTATGTGTGTATAAATAATGAAAGCAGTAATGCTAGAGATAGAGAAGAGGCTGCAGATGTGTTGCAGTTTTGTGTGAGCTTTTTCAAGTCCCTGGCAATGTATATTTCCTTGTATTGGTAAGCTTATTATGTATCTGAGCTGGTATATCTAATAGCATTGTGCTGGGCATCAGGGACTTGTGAGCCCTAAAAACATGCTCTGCAGTTTTTTGTTTCCCTGTCTTTGCTTTTCTGTGTTACGCTTTCATTGTATTTTTAATCAGTCTTGTTTGTAAAGACACTGATATGTGTTTTGAAGTTTATCTAGGTTATTTCATTTCCCCACATTTTAGATAGCAAAGGGGTATTTTTGGGTGTGTTTCAGTGCTTGACATAGGTTGCTTTTTTTATGCAAGTTCAGGAGAATCAATGTTTGTTGGTCAAAATACAAAAACTGAGGCAGAAAGTGTATTTTTCCCCCTCATTGAAATCAAGAAAGTTGTTGCTAGCATAAAATAAAATCTAGTTTTGAGATACGTAATGCAGAACATAAGAAAAAAAATGTGTAAGTAACTGTTAATTTTTGATGATTTTCTTAACTACAGGTTGATAGTTCTATGGCGATTATTGTATAAGAAAGTGGTTTGGTATCAGGTGCAGCTGAAGAGAAAAGTAAACAGGAATGTGGAAGAAGAATCTGTTGCCTCATCGCTTTTATGTCATATAGAAGCCACCCTCCAGTCTTCAGGAGTGACCTTAGAACAACATCTGAAGATTAATTCTGTAGCTGGTTAGTACTTTGGAAAGAACTACAGCTATTAGGTAGTTGCATGGGTAACTGAGTAATAGGAAAATTAGGTCAAACTTAAGGACAATCAATAACCACCAGATTTAAGAAATATTACAAGTGGAACTTTTCTTAAAATTCTGATTGAAACTCTCTGTACTTCATGTTCTAGTACATCTGTGGATTGTATTATAATCTTGAGCTGAATAAGAAGACTAGTGACTTTAGTTTGCTTTGAATTGACTGTTGGAACAAGTCCAGAGAAGGGCCACAAGGATGATCAGGGGACTGGAGCACTTCCTGTATGAAGATAGGCTGAGAAAGTTGGGGCTGTTCAGCCTGGAGAAGAGAAGGCTGCGTGGAGACCTCATAGCAGCCTTCCAGTATCTGAAGGGGGCCTGTAGGGATGCTGAAGAGGGACTCTTCATTAGGGGACTGTAGTGATAGGACAAGGGGTAACGGGTTAAAACTTGAGCAGGGGAAGTTTAGATTGGGTATAAGGAGGAAATTCTTTCCCGTTAGGATGGTGAGGCACTGGAATGGGTTGCCCAGGGAGGTTGTGAATGCTCCATCCCTGGCAGTGTTCAAGACCAGGTTGGACAAAGCCTTGGGTTGAGATGGTTTAGTGTGAGGTGTCTCTACCCATGGCAGGGGGTTTGGAACTTGATGATCTTAAGGTCCTTTCCAACCCTAACTATTCCATGATTCTATGAATCATGTCCTAGAGAATCTGAATGCAGGATATGAATTCTGATCTCTTGCACTGTGTTACTTCCTCTGAAGTAGATGGGCAATACAGTGTGTCTCTTACTGAATTTCTGTGCAGAAGTCCTGTTCACGTCGTGTGATCACCACTGGCATGAGCATGTCATGGATGTAAATGTAGTCAGTCTCAACTAAGCATCAAATTTAGCATAACAATGTACTAGACTTAATCCAGTGTCTTTATTTTGCAAATGGTGCATGGTTGTAGCCTAATTTCCTACACTTGTCCTATGCTCTGTCTTGCTTTCCCCTTCGACACTAATAAGCCTCGCTTCCTATTTATGTCTCCCACAGAAATTGTTTCCTCTCCATATTCTTGGTATCTCTCTCTCTATTAAAAGTTACTTTTATCTTCTCTTTCTACATCACTCCATACATTAGCTGATTTATGTCTCTTTCATTCATCCTAACAATACATGGAGCTTTCTACCCATTCGTTATGTTCTTTGTTTACATTCAGTTTGCCAAATAGGTACAGTATGGTTTATGGATGAGCTAGAGTAACACATATGCTGATGGGCCAGCCAATACCTGCACTGGCTAGCTACTGATAAGCAGGATAGAGTGAGAAATTTGTCCTTGGCTTTTCTTCTGCAGTAGTACTATCTGGTTTGGTTTGGTTGTCGGGTTCGGTATTTTTTTTTTTTCCCCTTCTTCTCCTTTGCCTAGGAACTCTACTCTTTTACAGTTACCTTTCTGTCAAAGTATTTAGGAATTGACCAATTTATTAAAAATCAGAATAAGCAGAGGCGGAGAGATACACATTTCATTTCTCTAAATGTTAACAGTCCTCAGACCTGTTGTTTGAAAGTGCTTTTACACTGAAAAAGAATATATGTATTCAACTTGCTAAATAATTTTATAACTACTTTTTATAATGAAAAAATATCTTCCTTATCATAGGAAAAATGAAAGCATAAGATGAAATGCTTTTCCATATAAACCATTATAAACTATTGCAGGTGTTGAATGCTGAAGTTTGTAAGTATAGTTAATGTTTATAACCTTGTTTAATCTAAACAAACAAACAAACTTAATTACTGAAAGCCTTGTAGGAGTGATTATAACTTTTTTTTTTTTTTTCCCCACAGTGATTTAGCAATTAAATAAAAGGCAGGGGAGGGGTATTGAAAGTCAGCTTCATTCAGATGTTCAACACAGATTTAGCTCTGAGAACAGAAATTTGCTGGAGACTCACATATTTCATTGTGCTTTTCATAAATCTGTAATACTGAGGTAAATGCATGTGTGTTTGCACATGTAAAACTAACTGTGAAGCACTTCTAATTTGTAATATGTGTGACTTTGTAGGTGAGGAGAAGTTCCTTTTAGGCTCATACAAAGAATCTCTGGACATTTGGAAAAGATCTCTTTGTGAAATCAAGGGTAAAGGTAAGGGATACATTCTTTTTTGGGCCTGGAGGCGTTAAGTTGTAGAATCACTTTATATAGTTATTTATGGGTCTTTGCCCTTCAAAAAAAGGGGGCAAGACATAAATGATGCATGTATGAAATTAAGCTGGGATTTAAATAGAGACAAGGCAAAACATAGGTCTGATTGTTCCCTGGTAAAAAAAGCAGATAACAAAAATTAATTCCCTTAGGAGCTGTAAAAACATAGGTCTTTAGTGTTCGGGGAGAAACAAAATAATTTGTAACAGGAGTTGATTTAGGAGGGCATTTGAAACAGATATTCCAGAGTGTATTCCCATACATCATGAGAAATGCTTTTTGCTGGTTAGTATAATGAGGAGTACCTCATGCAGAATTCAGGATACTGGAAGCATGGTGGATGTCTAAGCAATTTCATTGTTGTTTAGGCATTCCTTCTTTGAAGACTAGCCTCTCAAGCTCTCCTGGAATAATTATACACTGTATTGTTTGAAAACTGCCAAATATCCAGAAGTAAAACTTGTGGATGAGCATTAACTCGCTAGTAACTTAGAGGTTGTAGAAGGATCCTATCTCTGAAAATAGCTGGTGCTCATTGCTACTTCTCAGAGTATATATTTACATAGATTTGTTTCTGAAGAGGGAGGAACTTGTATTTTCAAACCTGCTGTGTCTGTCTTTGTGTTTGTTATTTTTTTTTTTTTCCTGTTTTAATGCAGGGGGAAAACGAATATGTTTTCTTCAGAGTAGATATTATCTTGCAATACTATTTTGCCACCTGTATCAGTATAACTTGTGTGAGGCTCAGGGACTCTGTGATCATCTGGTAGGAGAGATTCTAAGGCGATCACAGCTGACAGTGGGTCAGATGGAAAAGTTTTCTGGTATGTTTATATTGCATAAAGGTGTGATAAGGTATGTTGATACTGTTTGAATAATCTAGTATCTAGTCTCTGTGCCATCACAGCCATGTTTGGCAGCACGCTTTTCTCTTTATACTGGACTGAAGTCTGTTTTCAGTGACTTTAAAGATCTTTTTCTGATCCTCAGATGTTCTTTCAGCTGCCCTTGTAGTGTTTAGACAACTTTTAACTGTATAACTAATAGTGAAATCATGGCCCATTAGATGATCTTAGATTTAAATCTGCTCAAGGAAAGACTTTGGATTAGAAAAATAAGGATTAAATTATCTGATTTCATTTTATATTGATCTAACATTTTTCTTATGATAAAACATGATAGATTGGTCACCAGTCCTGAATTGACGGTTGGTGTGTTTGGTTTCGTTTTCTTTTGCAGATGCTTGTATATAATTTTTTTCTCTGCTGAGTCAGAGCATGATCTCTTTATTTCCGAATTTAAAGATTTTTGACTCAGCACTGATCTAAATTTAGGTACTAGAAGTCCAGCTCTCGTCATTAACAACATAGTATAAAAGTTTTATAATATTAATATAATGTGTAATGAGCTCTCTAAGTCCTGAAAGCTTGTCAAGAAGCATTCAAAATTAAAATAATTTCCATAATGTTTTAATTTGATGTCTGTTTTTTTTTTTTAGATACCAGGTATTTTCAGCATGAACTATGGATGATAACAGACATTCATACAGAAACTGCTATGGCTGTGATTCGGTCCATGGCACGATTCATGGCCGCTTATTTCACAAATCAGCTGCTCTATATCTTTCCCCCACACAATGTAGACATCCTGCATCCACTTCACATCAAGCAAGGTATTTTCTCTAAAAGCAGTTTGACTTGCTGTGCTTAACTCTTTTTTTTTTTTTTTTTTTTTCCCCTGTATATCAGTGCTGTCTGTTATGTTTTAACATCGTGATTTATTTCACCACCATTCATTATAAATTTTGGGTGAGGAGTGTGTGTGCCTCTGTATGGTATTAATGTTTTGCAGCTCTTCATTATTGAAAATATTTTTGGTGTCAATTCAGTTACACACATCAAACTATTATGTCATCCATACAATGCAATCATAAAATCATTTAGGTTGGAAAAAAACTTTTTAAGAACATGAAGTCCGAGTGTTAACTTAGCACTGACAAGTCCACCACTAAACCTTGTTCAGATGATTAATGACAGTAAACAGAACTGGCCCCAGTACTGAGCTCTGGGGAACATCAGTTGTGACCAGCCACCAGTTTCATTTACCACGACTCTCTGGGCTTAGCTGTCCAGCTGTTTTGTTTACCCGCTGAACCATACACCCATCCAAGCCATGAGCAGCCAATTTCTTCAGGAGAATGCTGTGAGAAACGCTGTCAGAGGCTTTACTGAGATCTGGGTACACAACATCCAGAGCCTTTCTCTCATCCAGTAAGTGGTTCACCTTGTCATAGAAGGTGATGCGGTTAGTCAAGCAGGATGTGCCTTTTATAAAAGCCATGCTGCCTGGGCCAGATCACCTGCTTGTCTTGTATATGCCATGTGGTAGCACTCCGGACATGCTCCGTAACCTTTCCTGGCACCAAGGTGAGAGTAACAACCCTACAATTCTCTGGATCCTCCTTCCATCCCTTCTTTGTAGATGAGTGTCACATTTGTTAACCACCCATCAACTGGGACCTCCGCAGTTAGCCAGGACTGCAGATACATGTTGGAAAGTGGCTCAGTGAACGTTCCACCAACTCTGTCAGTATCCATTGTAGATCCAATCCAGCTCCAGAGACTTTTGTGTGCTGAAGTGGTGGAGCAGCTCACTAGCCTTTTTCTTTTGGATCATGGGGCCTTAATTCTGGTCCCCATCCCTGTCTCCTAGCTCAGGTGTCTGGGTATGCTGAGAACAATTGGTCTTACTATTAAAGACTGAGGCAAAGAAGGCTTCAAGTACATCACTGTCACTGTTCTCCACTGCATCAAAGAAAGGATGGAGATTGTCCTTTGTGCTCCTTATTTATATAGACATTTTTTATTGTCTTTTACAGCAGTAACCAGAGTAAGTTCTAGTTGGGCTTTGGCCCTTCTGATTTTCCCCATGCATAACCTCATTACATCCGTGTAGTCCTCCAGACTTGGCTGCCCCTTCTTCCAAAGGTCATCAACTTTTTTTTTTTTTCCTGAGTTCCAGCCACAGCTCTCTGTCCAGACAGGCTGGTTTTCTCCCCTGTTGGCTCATCTTTCAGCATATGTGATGGCCTGCCCCTGCATCTTTAAGAATATCCAATCTTCCTGGAGACTTTTGTCCTTCAGAACTGCCTCTCAATATATAGACTTACGTTTTTTTTTCCTGGAGTTCATGGGTTGGTTGTTTTTTTGTTTTGTTTTGTTTTTTTTTCTTTTTCCAACACTTTGAGGTTAGTGATCTGGATTTGATATTCAGGTAAAAGGATGATTTAGGTTTTTTGCCTAAATTAAGTAACGTTAGAATTTGTGGTTCATGCACTACTTTTGCCTGAAGTTGTGGCTCTGAGTGACTCTGATCCTCCCAAAAGTGAGAGAAAAGCAGTGCTTTACGGATAGTTGAATTGGATTCATGATGTGGTGTGACCCAAACTGAAGAGCCAGAGGAAACTGGTTTTTGGAAGCCAAAATGCTTCAGACACCGTATCATCAGACCGAGTGGGAATGTCAGCTTAGTTTCTTGTTGAACCCAAGTACTACATGTTGCTTTTAAGTCCTGTTTTTCAGCATTTTTTTGAGAATTAGTATTCATCACAGTGGGTAGTTTATCTGTTTTCTGCAAGAGATTCTGTTTTAAAGACTTCCCTTGTTAGGAAATTTTTAGTTTCAGAGTTAATTTTCAAAGTGATTTAATGTCCACAGAAATGAAGAGTTAGTTGGAAGTATTGTAAGTACTCTACTGGTATAATGCCAGCTATTTCTCTACCATATTAACTTATTTTGATTGATTAGATTTTCTGCAGTATTCATGCATTTGAATACATGAACTATTTCTAACATTTCTGTACTACAGCGCTAGTATATATGTCTTCATGGTCTTTTGGATGTTTTAATCAGCCAGTTTTCCAGATAAAACCTAGAAAATGTGACCTTGATTTTAATACTTGCATTTGTCAAAGATACATGTACATGGTGAGACAGTCTTGGAAAAATTGTGTTGCATAAGTTCAATTAGTGTGAATATTTCCCTAAATAATTGTCATTGCATTGACAGTAAACAGAAACTGTAAGAGCACCAAGTAACTTCTTAATGTTGGTCAGCACCTCTCCAGGAAACCCAGAAAGTAAAGCCTTAGAAAACAAATCTAATCCTCAAGAAACGAGGAGATACTTAAATGCACTGTAACTTTTTGTCTTCTGCAGTAAGCAGCACTTGGAAAACTCACCATTGGCATTTATCTCAAGTGTAATCTCTGAAATATCCTGAGCATGTGGTAGCATACTTGCAAATGTCCCATCAGTGTGATTAGATCTTTAAAGTAAGAATAACCCACAGGTTTTGCACCTGTTTGCATATCCCACATTATTAAGCAGCCTCCTTTGACCTCACTGTTGTACCATAGCAGAGCTGCATCTCCCTGCTGCAGATAAACCCTTTAGTGTGTGCCTCTGATAAAGAGCAGTTGTGCGCTGCAGCGACTCCAAAAACAGTGTGAACATATGAATTCTAGATAGTTCATCTGATAGCATGTATTTAATCTTTAAAATGTGTTTTTTTTTTGTCACAGACATATCTCCTCGTATTATTCCACTGCAACACTGTTTGGTTACCAGAGCTGTCAGGGAACAGAAACTTTCATCTGTGTGGACAGCTGAATACGCTCTTGATTTGTTCTTTATTGGTGGACTTATTCCAGAGGCTGTGTGGTTAACACACAGACTTGGGGACTGGAAACTCTCTGTTTCAATTGGAGTTGCCTACCAGCTGTATTGTCAGAACTCTGATGAATTCTCAAGGTAAATTTGTGCTTGGAATTTAGTACGCTGTATCTTTTTATTAATGTTATTTGCTGAAGTTCATTGTAACAAGGCATACCCTTTGCATCAAAAGTTCATATTCCAGACTCAAGTAGGATCTAACATGTTAAGATTAGTTATTTTATCTTAGATACTGATTTAACAGACCTTCATTAGATTATCTATGGGTTTATCTTTGTTATTAAGAGGTTTTTATACTTTCAGACTGAAAAACAGAGAGTGTCACCTGCCATTAAGCTTATCACCAATGCAGACTTTTCAGGAAAAGTTACAATCTTTGTTAGGACAGCCAGTTACTTCTGAAACATCAGGATGTCTTAAATATGAGCGGTTTACAGGTATGTAAAATTATAAATAGGTATGTTTATTTTTCATGTTATTTCACTGCATATACTGTGTCATACACTGTCTTAAAAAGAAACAATTACCTTGTCTTTTCCAATGCATGTGTTACTGTTACAACGTATTAAAATACTTCAGTTTTATAGGCATTATGGTTTTGGCTTTCATAATTAGAAAAATGGACTGTATTATCAATCTTGTCTTCTTTGTGCATATCAGCCAAAACCTTATTTGACTGGTCTTAGTATTATCTGAAAGTTAACTGAAGTTTCATTAAAACAAAAAAAATGCCCTGAAGCAAATGTAAACATATAAACAATATGGAAAGTATCGTCCTACTTAAAATTTGTTACATGACGGTGTTTAAGTTTTGCCTTTCTTTTCTGTTAATGGTGAAAGGGAGTTGTGTCTCATAGCCTGACAGCTCCATTCATGCAGGTCCAACAGGCAGCAAAACTCAGAATGTATTCCCAGTAGGCACGCACACAGACATATATGCTATACGTGTATACAGGTAACTACACAGGTCAGCACCTGCAGACATGTTCAACGCTTGTACAAACAGCACCAAAAATCCCATCCCATTTCCCTCTCTTGCTAGTCAGAATGAAGGTCTGCATATAGATGCCTAAAAGTACAATGTGGATCCCTCCAGTAGCTAGGTTTAGAGCTGGTAGCTGAGTCTCCCAAGTTGCTGGTGTCTGCACATATGCCCTAGCCCCACTGCATTTTCTGGTACAGACTTTTTCAGAAATACCTTCCTCTTCTCACGCACACACTGTCTACTCACCCCCACAGTAGATGGCCTTGAATATACCGTCCACCCAGGAGCTCAGTCCTCAGTCTTTCCATGTGCCTCACTCTTGCAGACACACACCTATGGGCACACTGTCTTTCTGGCACGTGGTCACAACCTACTTGGTCCCTCCAGTATGCAAATTCCCTTTTCTTGCCCTTGGGGACATGCAGTCACACAAGCTGAGCTCTGCATCATCTCTGGCAGTTGGCCAGGTCTTCGCTGGTCCCTCTAATCACTGCCAGCTCCTATGCTCTGTCTTGCATGAGCGAGATGCACACACCCCTTAGGTCCTAGGGCACTTCACTTGGTCTGAGTTGATACTTGATAGCACTCGTGCAGTCACTTAACATAGCCCCACTTTCTTTGGTTGCTGGTACTATGGAAATGTGGGTACTCTGACCTGTAGTCCCACTTCACTTGCAGGCACTTGATTTTACCTGACTCCAGTCTGCAGATCCCAGATACACGGGGTTTCTGATCTATGGTCTCACTCCAGTTGCTGGCGTTTAAATTCCTCTACATGGACACACAGAATAGAAAACCCTTCACTCAAGAAAACAGACATATGCTAACAGGAGCTAGTGGAAGAAAGTGAGGCTGCCACAGCTCCATATCATATCTTTGATTTCTATCTTAAAGATCCCATAATGAGCCTTTTACAATTCCAGAAAACTCTTACCCTGTATTCTCTGCATGTCGTATCCTTCTTGACAGTGACACCCCAAGCCAAAAAGTCCTGAAGAGAGACATTCCCATTGTCTCTTCCTGATGGGTTTCATACCTGAACACAGGGGATGATGTCTTCCCTGGGAAGATCCTGGACAGGGTGTCCATTTGTCTGAGTACTTAATTTGCTGTTGTACGTCTCTGGGCTTGTGGAGATGATCCTTTCATAAGCTGATTTTTCTGCTGTGAGTGGATGGGTCTAGGTGGTGTTCAGGTTCCTGCTATTGTCTTCTGCTCCTTTGTATGTGTGTATATAATCTTTTTATCATACAACCTAACTTAATACCTTACAGGTGTAATTCCCTCAGCTAGCTAGATCAACCTGTCCTTGTTTACATTTTACAGAAATCGTACTGGCATGATCTCTATTCCTTACTCTCTTTTTTTTGTGTGCATGTTTGGAAAAAACACATTTCAAGTTCCTTTCAGGAGGTGGATGTTAATCTTTACAGTGTTTCGGATATGGCTTAACCTCTTCTTTTGTACCAATTTCCAAGTTTTTTATTTCAAACAGAAACACATACGTCCATGTTATATATAACACTCTTTAAGTATGATAGGTAGTGAAAAGATTTGGTAGCCCATATTTTATAACAAATGGAGTAGAAATGAAAGTAGAACAGCATAGAATTATGTGAATTTCATGGTCCAATTAATGAATAATTTCAGCATTCTCCTACTTCTAGGAGATGAGAAAAAATCTAATAATATGTAAAAGAGATCAAACAAATACATTGGCCTTTCCTTGATAATCATGCTTACTGATAAAAAGAGTTGGTTTTATTAATAATTATAAATAGTATACCTAGTTTATGCCTGCTTGGCGAGAAAGATTTGCCAGAATTTTATGCCAAGCAGGTACATGGCTGAAAAGTTAAATTTGCTACCTAGAAAGGCAGTATCTTTCCCCTTAACAGGGCAGAAGCAAAAATTAATAATACTGTTTTGAAACATAAGAGATCTTATCCTAAAACAAATAGAGCTGTTGTACACATTGTAAGAGGTAAATGCAAATTCTGAAAATGTAGCTTTGTAATTTCAGAATGAAGGCCACGTATTAAGACAATTGACTTAGTGTTTTCTGTGGTTAATATTTTATAGATCCCCTTGAAGAGGAAGATGCAGATGTTCTTTATAGTTCCATACAGGAACTACTTAAAGCAGCTGCTATGGCAGATACTGATATTCTCTCGGAGACATTTCAGGTTTTGATGGATTCTGCCAAGGAACTTAGCAGAAAATTGTACGGTTTAGTTCCAGATGGGCTTTATCTTCCAGCACCACCATTGTACTGTCCTCAGCCAGCTTCTCTCAGTGAAGTAAGCATGCATGATGGAAGTTTCTTGGGTCTTCCTGGGTTCTAAATGTTTTTATGAAATAATAGTGATCTTTATTCTAGTCCCTTCCAGCTCATTTTTCATCTGTTTCTTCCATGGCTATTCATTTACTTAACCAGAACTGTAGTGACTGTTTTTTCCACAAAGGGTCTAAATGGAAATACTCTTGGAGCAGACACAGTCTTTGGGTTAGATTCTTATTGTGTATGTCCTTTCTGATTTTGGGTCTTGTTTTTGTCTTGGAATTTACATTTTTCAGGAGGACTGCAATGACATTCTTCTAAAAATTGAGAGAGAAAGTCGTCAGAAAGTGTCAGGAATTCTTCAGCGAATAATCTTGCTCTTCCGGGCTGCTCATTGTTCCTGCCCTGCAGCACAGTGGTATATCACAAAACTGAAGCGGGCAAGAAAAGTTATGCAAAAAGTAAGCATTTAACTTGTTTTTTTTGTAATTTGATTACCGGTCATAAATGTTACTGACAAGCTTCCAGTTGCATTGGAGAAGCATTCAATCCCATGCGGACTTTGATGTTATGTTGTTACATGTAGTCTTCCAGTTTTACAGTTCCTGTTAAGTTCTTTCAGGAAACCAGAGTTCACTTAGTGTGGAATATGTAACAGAGAAGGTGATACTCACTTCAGCAGGTCACGTGGTCAATCCTTGTGCACAGAGCATGGGATTGTAAGGTCTTGTTCTACTCATGCGTTTTGTTTGCACAGAACCAAACTTGGATGTATAGATTAAAATTCAAATTTTGTGTGAACTCTGGCTTTTCTTAGGTCATCATTACACAGCTACTTAAAAGAATGTTGGTTTGCTACAGAAGGGGGTGTGTGCGACTGTCTGCCTTTCCTCAGCTCCCCTGCACCAGTGTTCATGTAGTGATACAGATCAGGAACTGGCCTGACTGACAAATATTTCCTTCTGTTTGCTCATTGGATGATTACATGCTTAATGCTGGCACAGAGAGGTGATCAGAAGTACCAGCTGAAACAAGAGGGAAAACTAGTCTGCCTTGGTTGGCAGCAGCTTGGGCTGTGTTGGATTAAACTTTTTTTCCTAATCTTGATCTCAGTGCCTCTTACATTTTGTTGCTCTTGTATTTCATGGTAATCATGAGTATCATGAATACTGTGCAAACAGAAGTACTTGTTGTGCCATAGCTCATACTAAACATATTCCTTAAGATGAATTTTCAGAATACTGATTGGAAGAAAATTGAAAGCAAGCTAAACGGAATTTTACTGATCTTGGCAGTATTCTGCTAATAACTGAGAGGCTGCATGTTTAATAGTGATACACAAAAACTGATTTTTATATCAATTTTGATTATTTATTTATTTTTTATGGTATGTGTAGATTCGAACGAAAGGATCTCTTCATTCACTGAGTCCATTCCCAGAGACTTTGCTTCGTTACTGCAATTTCCACCCTGTTTTCTATAGAGCTACAACTTCTGGTGACCATCAGTTTGATGATATTACCTGCAAAATTTTAGGTCTGTATACAAAAAAACAGGATAATTTAGAACTGAAAAAAAAAAACACAAGAAAGAGAATTTACAGATGCAAAAAACTCAAGTTTTTTGAGAGTACACTCCCCTGTGGGTACTGTGATGTGTACAGAAACATGTTCTATTTTCAGGTTTTACATTAGTTATCAAAACTTCTAATTTGAAAGTTGCTGTTAAAGATTGTTGTGTGTGTTATGGATCTGACAAATGTGAAGGAACATGAACACTAAGTGGAACTAAAGAACTCTAGCTGGAGAGCATTATTAAAAGCTCAAGAGCGAGTAATTTTTTTCTTGAACTACTATTACACTAATGTAAGTTACTTCTAGCTAAAAATATCAAGCTGTTTTATTTAATTCATTTAAATAGAATCTCACCACATTGCATGTTTGTGTTGTAGGTTGGTTCAGAGAGCTGTGTGCATTGTGCTGGATGTTTCATGTTCGTGAAAGATTATCTGACAACTGTAGGCGGTACCAAACTGCAAGGGAAAATATTAACAATCACAAGGTAATTACATTGCTAGTATATTAAAGATACAGTTTAATTGCATAGAGCTATAAGAAGAATTTTAAAGGTCTGCTGTATATTTCTGTGAGAACTTTTATTTGCCTAGTAGGACAAAATTAACACAGTGCTGCAATGTGCAATATTTGATGCTACAGAACAGTGTTGTCCATGTGAACTACTATTTTCTAATAGTACTTCTTTTGTGCTTTTGCTTGGTATTTAATGCAAATAATTAACCAACAAGAAAAGGAAGAAGAGGACAATTAAAAGCAAGGGGCTTCCTCCTAAATCTGTTGTCCCCACCCAGAACCGCTTTGCAGTTCTGCACGGGGCTAATGAGGAAACACACTCACAACATGATCAATCAGCTGATGCACCAGTAAAGAAGATCACTACTGATGCTGCCAGAAAAAAGTGGGGGGTCGTAGTGTTAGGGGCTCTACTTTGAAGGACACAGAGGCACCCATCTGTCGGCCTGACCCAGTCTCAAGGGAGGTGAGTTGCCTACCAGGGGCGCAGATCAGGGATGTTGAAGAGAGGCTGCCTGGTCTAGTAGGTCCTACTATTACCACTTCTAGTGATCCATGTGGGTGCTAGTGATACAGATAGCAGTAGCCCAGAGAACATAAGGACTACAGAGCACTGGGGGAGGTGGTTAGGGGTGCTGGAGCTCAGATAGCCTTTTCATCAATACTCCAGGATAAAGGGGAGGACCTTAAAAGGGCAAGGCGGATTTGGCAGGTTAATAAATAGTTAGAACAGTGGTGCCATAGTCAGGGGTTTGGGTATTTAGAACATGGAACTCAATTCAGGAGGCCAGGTCTACTGAGGGCTGCTGGAGCTGATCAGCAAGGGGAAGAGCGGCTTTGGTAGGAGGCTTGCCAGACTGGTCAAGGAAGCTTTAAACTAGATGTGTTGGGGGAAGGGGGCATCATTCCATCCAAACACACCCAGTGAGTTGCTAGCACCAGTAATAAATGCTCAGAGCAGTGTGGAGATATTCTAGCTGCTCCAGCCAGTGAGCTGGCTTCATTTGGAGCTCAGCTCAGATGGCTCTATACAAACACCTGTAGCATGGGGAACAATAGAGATGTGTGCACGTCTATGGGGGTATGATATAATAGGCATCACAGAAACATGGTGGGATGGCTCCTATGACTGGAGTGTTGGAATGAAATGTTGCAGGCTCTTTAGAAAAGACAGGCAAGGCAGGCAGGGAGGGGGAATTGCTATTTATGTCAGTGATAGGCTGGAGAGTATGGAACTCTGGGGGCAGGTGAGAAGTCAAGAGAGTTTGTACATCAGGGTTAAAGGGAGAACAGCTATGGGGGACATTACTATGGGGATCTGTTACCGACCGCCTGATCAAGAAGACTCTCTGGATGAAGCACTCTACAGACAGATAGGAGCAGCCTCACACTTGCAGGCCCTTGTTCTCATGGGGGATTTCAACCACCCCGACATCTGTTGGAGGGACAGTACAGCCCAGCGCAAGCAACCCAGGAGGTTCCTCGATTGTGTGGAAGACAGCTTCCTTCTGCAAGTAACAGAGGAGCTGACAAGGAGAGGTGCCATGCTTGACCTGCTCACCAACAGGGAAGGGCTGGTTGGAAATGTGACGCTCCAGGACAGCCTTGGTTGTAGCAATTATGAGATGGTCGAGTTTGAGATCCTCAGGACAGTGAGAAGAGTGTGCAGCAATCTCACTGCCCTGGACTTCGAGAGAGCAGACTTTGGCCTCTTCAGGAACCTGCTTAGTAATGTTCCATGGGATATAGCCCTAGAGGGCAGAGGGGCCCAAGACTGCTGGTTAGTATTCAAGGATCACATACTGCAAGCTCAGGAGTGTTGCATCCCAACTAGAAGGAAGTGCAGCAGGAGGGCCAGGAGACCTCCTTGGATGGATAAGGAGCTGCTGAGGAAACTCTGAAGGAAAAAAGAGGCTTATAAAAGTTGGAAGCAAGGACAGGTGGCCTGGGAAGAATACAGAGATGTTGTCCAGGAAGCTAGGAACCAGGTTAGGAAAGCTAAGGCCCAGTTAGAATTAAACTTGGCTAGGGATGTGAAAGATAACAGGAAGGGATTCTATAGGTACGTAGCAAATAAAAGACAGACTACGGACAACATGGGCCCCCTGCAGAAGCTTTCAGGTGAACTGGCTACCCTGGATTTGGAGAAGGCTGAGGTTCTTAAAGACTTCTTTGCGTTGGTCTTCACTGACAAATGCTCTGAGCACACCACCCAAGTCTTGGAATGCTGATGCAGGAACTGTGAGAATGAAGACGTTAGGCCCACTGTAGGAGAGGATCTAGTTCGAGGCCATCTTAAGAACCTGAACATGCATAGGTACAGCGGACCTGATGAAATCCATCCATGGGTCCTGAAGGAGCTGGCAAATGAAGTTGCTAAGCCACTGTCCATCATATTTGAGAAATCATGGCAGTCAGGTGAAGTTTCCAGTGTCTGGAAAAAGGGAAATATAACCCCCATTTTCAAGAAGGGGAAAATGGATGAGCCGGGGAATTACAGACCAGTCAGTGTCAGCTCTGTGCCTGGCAAAATCTTGGAGCAGATTCTCCTGGAAGGCATGCTAAGGCACATGAAAAACAACAAGGTGCTTGGTGACAGCCAGCATGGCTTCACTAAGGGGAAATCCTGCCTGACCAATTTGGTGGCCTTCTATGATGGTTCCATGGAACTGATGGACAGGGGTAAAGCAGTTGACGTCATCTGGCTGGACTTGTGCAAAGTGTTCGACACTGTCCCACATGACATCCTTGCCTTTAAATTGGAGAGACATCAATTTGGTGGATGGACCAAGCCTTGTATGACATGGTTTACCGTGAGGTGTCCCTGCCCATGGCAGGGGGTTGGAACTATCTGATCTTAAGGTCCTTTCCAGCCCTAACTATTCTATGATCCTATGATTCTAATTGAAAATATATTATCAGAAGAGCAATAGTTTCTACACTTGTTGTCTACCTAAGTTTACTTTTTTTTTTCTAATTAGCTGAAAATAATTTGGGTGTTACCTGATGGATGTGTATTCAACACACCAAAAATGTTAAATAGATATTTTATAAAAAAGAATAATAAAAATGTTAAAATTTAATCATGTTTTCTCTACTTATACCCTCATCAGTTGTTGTCGGTGATCATGGAAGAAAAAGAAAGAAACTGCTAGCATGATATTTGTCATATAATCTGTATCAGTACAGAATCTGTCTTAGCAACTCAGCTATCTTAGCCAAGGTTGCTTCCTTTTTAAAACAGGTTCAGCACTTCTCTTAACCAGAAAAAACAAGATTTAAAGAAACAGAAAGGCTCTGTTTTAACTAATAGATATTCTGTTTTTTTTCTGTGCTGAAACAGTGACAAATGAGATAGAGACTACTGACTGTTTCAAAATAAATTGTTCCATCTTAAAAGCAAATTTATGATCACTTTAAAGCACGGTAAAAATATTTACTTTCAGTATGTTAGTTAAATTCTCAAGTTCTAAATGATTGCAAACAGAGTCTGTAGCAGAGTGTTAATAAGATTGTTTCTTAAACTGGTTTAAAAAAGCTTGCTCTTTTTTTAATACGTAAGTTATGGTTTACAGCAACCTTGATCTGCCTCCTAGCATCACATACTTCTCTATTTGGCAGTTAAACTAGAGATGTTTATCTTCTGTTGGCTAGGAAAGAATCGTTACTATTTGCAGTGCATGAATAATGTAGCTGAAATACATTGTTCATATCAGTTAATGTTTCTGTAGCAAGGTATTTTTTTTTAGGATCTGAAGAGTGAATATGATGCCTCCAGAATTGAGCATTGTCTGAGCGCAGTGGAGTGGGCTTGTCGAATGCTTCCTTTCTCCAGATTCATGAATGCTGAAGAATTAGTTCAGGATGTAATTTTGAGTCTGCTTGGAGAATTGCCACCAGTCAAAAAGGTAAACGACATTAAAGCTAGAACAAAAGCAATGGAGATTATCACAAATATTTCTTCTCCTTGTAAAATCTACTAGTTAGACTTCCTAGTGGTATAAATTCTGTTGGAAATGACACCTTATTTGTATTTTTGCTACTTTAAAAGACACTTTATTTTGTACAGGTGGCAGAGATTTTTGTAAAAGCATTTCCTAATCCTGAAGATATAAGGGTTCCACTAAGAGATAAATATCATGGACTTCAGCAGCAACTGAGACACAGTATTATTAAAGGTAGTGTGCATCCTTCTTCACAAAATATTAAACAAACTTTCCTTTTTTCACCTGAAGTATTAACTTATGACAATACCTTCTGTCATACCATCCATGTAAAACAATTACAGTTTTCAGTTAGACAACTTTGAGAGAGTTCTGTGGCAGATTCTGCATTTTCTTTCTGATATGTCTGTGCCAATAGCAGAATATCATGACTTCCAACTTGGTGATGTTTCTTCACTTTATCAGTTTCTGTCTGTATTTCTAAATGGCTATAATCTATGACAATTCGAAGTTCATTCTTCTCAACTTGAGAGAATTACTGCGCTGTGGAAGCTTGCATTTAAAATATCTTGGCTTTTTTCTTTTGGTAGGTTCTGAAAGTGAAGAAATTATGTCTGTTGTTATACAAGCTACTGAAAAAGCGAGAATGAAGGCCTTGAAACAGGTAATAAAGAGCATAGGCCCTATAGAAATTAATATTTGGGAGCCAGCAGAAGAGGAAGCAGCAAACGATGAACACTGTTATGACAGATTCTCATTAGGCACTAGTCTAAGCAGAAGCACACTTACTGATCTTGGGAATCCTCAGGTATATAGTGATGCTGACACAGCAGATACGCTTTCTGATGCCTTGTTTGCTGAAGAAATGAGAGCTCAAACACCTTCACTCCAAAGGTATGCACAGAATTGCAGCAGAGATCTTCCTATTTAAATTAAAAAAAAAAAAAACAAATGAGAAAAAGTTGTCTCTTCGTGTTTAACTAATCTTTTCACTGAACTGGATAATTGTCACATTGAGTAATTTATCAAATAAAGAATTAAAAAGTTATCAAATCTTAGAAATGCCAGTGTTACATCAGTTACTCTGTGACTAGTACATTCTTGAAGTGTAATATTATCAGCTATGACCATGTTCATGTATGATAGATACTACTGAGTTACTGTCTGTGTAAAAACTGTGGATTTTGAATTTGATCGATTTGCCACCTTAATTAGTAATGTATTAATACATAAAATGCTAATGTAAATTTGGGGTTGTTCCCATTTTTAGCAGTGGGAAGTAAAGGAGCTAATGTAGTATTTACTTTTTTTTTTCATGTAATTCTTCTAACAATGGATTTTGGTGTTAACAGTACTTACATTTGTTGTTTACAGGGATAATGAACATCAGAGACAAGGTGAAATAGGCAGTAAAAATACCTCATGCAAGATAAAAGCCTTTAACTGCAAAACAAAGCCTGAAGACAACGTATGTGAAGAAGATATGCATAATCAATCTATTATGCCTGTGGTTGGTGCATGGGAATTTGAACGTGATGATGATGAATATGTAATTTTTTTAGAACTCTTCTTGAGTTACATTCTTGAGAGAGACCTGGTGAACTACAGTGACCTTGGAATTCCATTTCTTAATAGCTTTTCTGGACTTCTTCAAGAGCATGAGTTAAACTCTCTCTTCTTTGATGTTCATACAACACTAAAACGTCGGCAAGGCAAAACTAGGAGCCAGAGAGTGTTTAGAGCAGGTTCCTCCTATACTGTCACCCTGGCATCTTGTGATCCTGAAGCAGCATCTGTCTGTAATGAAAACCAAAATAATTTTGAAAATCAAGCCATTTTACGGTCCGCTCTACAGATAACAGAACCTCCTGTGTGTATCCTAATGAAAGGATTTAATGATGGACTATTTGGTTTAAAACGCAAATCCATTTACAGAGCTCAGAGTGACAATCAAGAAGTCACTGTTGCATCAGCAAGCCAGACGTTTCCTAACCATACATTCTCAAGCCTGCAAACTCAGGCAACTTCTAAGTACGTTTACAAAACTGTTGGTATGGTTGATATTGTACCAGGAGAGCAACTACCTGTAGAATTGACGGGTAAGTTGAGCAATATTGCAAAATTGCTTGAGTGGATGATAAGATGGTCTGAAAAAAGACTGCTCTGCGGTTCCAATAAACAAGATTCCTTACAAGAAGTTCTCCCAATAATACATGTGAAAACTTCAGCGGCTGCTGTCCTTACTTCTTTGTGGCTGTTAGAACAGTTATATGGAGATGAATCTCACAAAAAGAGCATAAAATTTAAGGTAAGAAAGAGGATAAGTGTGTCAGTGAAATGGTGAGTTATTTATGACAGTAAAGAAAATCACGCACATCTTTTACTGAATAGTTCTGTTCTTAGCAAAACCTGGAATATTGATTACTAGCCTTTCCTTTAAGCGTTGCTAGGAAAAGGAATACTGGAATTCTGTATGTAGGAAGACTGTTTGGAGATGAAAGTCTCTTTGGAAGTCCTGTTCAAAAACTGATGCATTTATCTAGCTACCACATTATTTGACCAAATTCCTAGAAATTTAGCGTCTGTGTCTAGTTTTAGACATTATCTTTGAAAAATCCCAGTACTGGAGATAGGGGTGTGGTAAAACAAGACAAATAATTAGTTTTTCTGGGGTTAATTGAGTTTAGATTCGCTCATCTTTGAGGACACAGCAGATACAGTCTGACTTGAGTACTTAAGCTAGTTAGGTTGGTGAAAAGTGAATTCTGAATTTCTATCTAGCACTATTGCAAAGAGTTGGAGGATGTGTGTTAATGTAAAAGATCTGCAGAAGAACCTGATGAGTATGGCTTTGTATTTAGGTACACCTAGATCATTGATCCTCTAATTAACTTTGCATGAAAGGCTTTGAGGGGAGAGGGTTCTGAAGGGTTTTTTTGAGGAGGTTTTTCTCCCAGTTAAGAGATTTTTGTCTTGGTTTGGGGGTGTATTTTCTGTTTTCTGAGAAGTGCCACCTGTATCTTACTTAGAATTTACTGCCGAAATTCTGTGTGTGCATCTAAGTGCATGGTGATGTATGGCTTTTTGCCACTTATACTGCCTTCAGTGATAATTTTAGAGTTTTGTATTGAGTGTGATGAAGGCCAAATCTAATTATATATCTTTGTATAGAGAGTATTGTCACACAATGTCTTTGACAACTTATGCTAAATTGACAGTGGCAGATCTCTAATTTTATGTTTCTTTCAGATAATTCAGAGGACTATGCCTTCAGTTAATGCAAAAAGGGGTGACGCTTAGGTTCCATAGCAACTGTAAATCCAGAATTTCTGAGCTCTGTAAGAGAGAAAAGGGGTGAAGTTAAACATAAACATACTGTATGAAATTGTTGAGTTTTTTGAGAGTATTAGGGTTTTTTTTGGTTGGTTGGTTGGTTGTTGTTTTGTTGTTTTTTTTTTAACGAATTTTGTTTGTCATTATTAATAGAGTCCGGATAATCAAAATCTAAAAGAATTTGCATCTCTGTCAGAAGCACAGTCTAGGACAGAGAAAGAAAGTAGTATGGATGAAGGCTCTTCCATACTGGCCAATCCTTCTGTTGATGTCCAGAGCATACAAGCCTATGATGATCTTTGTGAAACTGGTTTGGGGTAACTTACCTTTGTTTAACCTGAGAACTGTAATTGGTCGTAATTCCTGAGCTAAGCAGCATGTCATCAGCATGAAGAGTTCTACTGTTAATACATGTTACATGTTTATTTTTTAGTGCAAATTTAAATTCATGTATATTGTTTACAGCTGCATGAAGCATATTAAATATTCTTCATCAGCAGATGTACCTCTAGCTAGAAAACAATGTGGCTGTTGCATATGAAGTGAATTGTACACGGTTGTTTGTAAACTTGGTGATGTGGAAATAGGACGTAAATTCCTGATAAAATGGATATCATGGTTTTCTCAAAGGATTCATAAAACTTTCACTCTTTAGTAACTAATTTTCTTCATTTTGAGAAGAGAGTTCACGGTGTTAGTTTATTTTAACCTGGATCTGTAATCTAGCTATGCTCATATGCATACTGTTGGAAAGACAGTAAATATTTTGCTAATACCTGACACAGTTTGATGTTGGAAATGTCCTTTGTGGCATTTCTCTTTATCTTCTGCTACACTGAAGAGGCAAAAAAATCTTTGGCATTAGTATTCAGAGATATTATTGTGTATCCTCTGTCACAAGATTTTTTTTTTATTTGTTTTATAAAGGAAGTTTCAGTGAGGGAAATAAATGTAATCTAAAAATAGTGTTAGTCTCGGTTTAAGTGAAATTCAGACAGAAAATTTAGATGAATATTGATTATTTCACAGTAGTGTTTATTTTATTACTATGCATTAGCCTGCAGTTTGAGATGAACAGCATACCTGAACTAAGATACTTACATTATTTCTATTGTTAATTATCTTTTGTAATTCAAATTACCAGGATGTCTGCAAAGTCAAAATATTTTAATAACAAGGAACTTAAATATGGGAATTATTCTGTACCTCATGTGACTGAAGATCATAATGAAGTGGGACTATTTGTTCAGAAGAAAGAGATAGCATCAGATATAGGTTTGTTTTTATGGTAGATCATTTTACCATGCTTTGACATTTAAGACAGTAGGAGTTTTGCCTGAATAGGGGTATATGTCCCTTTGGTTATTTAATCAAAAAATTGAAAGAAGTTTTTATTGTTCTGTTGAAATTATTATTATATAGATTTTATAACTAAATTTTAAACAATTGCTTTCTCAAGACTGATGTTTTATACTATAACGTCTATTTGCTGTAGAGATAAGACAATATATATTAATGTATGTCATTCTTTCTTTTCATTCAGAAGTACCAATGCAACTGTGTAAAATATGATTTGAAAATTTTAAGAGCTGAGTATGCATAGGTTATCATATTCCTACTGTGAAAATAAGCTTTTTTTGTCTTTTTTTTCCTTCTGATGTCTTTATCATCACTAGTTAGAACAGAAGCTTTGAATTTTCTGAGACACTGCTCAGTCCCTTTCTCTTTGTGGGAAAGGAAAATGTAGGCTCATTTGATCAGTTGATAGAAATCACGTAACAGTGCTGTATGTCATGTGGTTTTCTGACTTAGAGTAATTGTGTTTATTTTATAGAGTTCTTTGACGAGCCATATGAAACTCCAAAGAGCTCCACCAGCTCTGTCAAAATCAAACCTATAGAACACCAAAGAGAAAAGGCAAGTTACTGTCTCTTGCATGGAATATCAGATTATTATGAATGCTCTTTTCAAAATACCCTGTATTCCTCAATGCAAGTAAGAAATTGAAGACTTAAAGCATTTAGGATTGGTTCTTTTTTTCCCTGCTTCAATCAGTGATAAAAGTCACAAGTAATTAAATAGTAGTAAAGTGAGATCTGCTGTGAGCCCTTTTGAAAACAAATTCACTGTTTGTAAAACCACATGTATGCTTAGATACACAGTACATACACTTACATGTAAATTATATTAAATCAATATAGTGTATAACACCACAAATAAATATATAAGATTATATATGCATACACATATAAAAAAGCAGGTAAATAAAAAAATAAATCGGGTTTTCTGCATTTTCATCTTTATCTAAGGGGTGTGAGATTAGCAGAGTGTTTTTCCAGGGTACTTTATGGATATGAATTTCAAAATGAAAAATCATAATAATGACTCAGAAAGAAAGATTCCCAGGTGGATCATTAGGCTATCTCTTTATTTCTGATCTGTAGCTGTGCTCTGACAAGTATGTAATTTTGGTTATTTTTCAGTCATATTTTTTCGAGTGGCTGATCAAGCAAAAGTATGTCTGCCTTAGGCTAGTAATACTTCATTGAAGCAGAAGGTCAATATAAAAATTTACAAGTCCATATGCATGTTTTTATATTCTAGCAGATCTCCTTTTCAGAAGTAGATAATCCCCAGGAAGATCAAAATACGGCAAAAACAACAGAAGGGAAGGCTGAAGAGAATGTGTGAGAGAATTTTTATTTTTTTTAGTTTCTCTTTTAACTTTAACAAAACTACTTTAAATTTTTAGGCAAAACTCAACAAACACAAAAACTGAAGTCATCTATTTCACATATTGGAATACAAATTTCACAATACAAAATGCTGGCTGGATGAGCAATTATTTAACAGTGATCAAATACAAGAGGCATGGTTTGGGGAATGTGTATGTTATATCTGGGGAAACGATAGAGAATAACTGGAAGAGCTTTCACATACACAGTTCATTCTCCAGAGCTGGAATAGGGGCAGCATCTTCAGGCTAAAGACAGGTGGGGATCTCTTACTCTAATTAACAGTTAATTTGTTACATGTTACAGAAGAAAGAGAGATTGGTGTCTAGGAGCAGAAGGTGAGATAAAAATGGATATGGGTGGTAAACTTGTTAGCTCCTGAAAGGAGGAAGGAGGTATTTTGTACAATCTAAAAATTTAAAATTTTGTTCTGAAATATATCTACATTTATAAAGGTGTATTAAGTTATGGGAAACGTCCATAAACTTGTTAGACAAATCATCTTTTGAACAGAATACTGTTCACATGATTTCTCTGAAGTTTTTCAAGGGAAGAAACTTTGTATTCTGTAAACATGGCGTCCATTATGTTTACCATACAGAATCTTGGTCTTTAGAAATTTTTTCATATGTTTTAATGACAGAAAAGTATCAACCTATTTTTATCATTTCAGTTAGCTTTCTTCTTGATTCCTCTAAATTTGTAGTAGTGAAAACTTTTCCTCTGATATACAGTGCCTGAGTGTTTTAAGGTTTAGAAAATCTGAGTAATTGTGATGGCACATAAGTAAAAATTCCTGTATATACATAATGTTTATGAAAACATTTTAAATGGAAGGACTTATTGTCCTGTACTGTTTTAAAATGGTGTATTTTTTGAGAGAAACAAAAATAACTGCGCATATGATACCCAAGGATTTCTTGCGATACTGGCTTTTGGTTTTTAGGAAGGCAGATTGTAATGATACTAACAGCATTGCTTAAATTGGATTTTTCTCTTCTTTTGCCAACTCAGATCAACCTGTTTTTTCCCTCATGTTTGTGTTGAATAGAACCTTTTCAGTGCTTTTGTTTGAGTTGGTTTCTTATTGCTAGGGAGATAAAGCACAGATGTCAATATTTGCTAGGTCAAATTGCAGTATAACATGGTAGTTGAAGCAATGCAGATCAGTATAGCTCTGATGTAGCTTTCAGGTATTCTATCTCATACAAATTCTTTTTTGGGGAGGTTTTATATATATATATATATATATATATATATATATATATATACACCCCCATATGTATATAAATGTACATGAAATGAAAATAAACAGCGTAACAAATTATTGTAGTATTTACAGCACTCATTTTTTCTTTCTTTGTAGCATGACTGAGGTTGTCAATGGCACCATTTCTCACTTGTTTTCTTTAGAAGAAGATGCAGAATTTCCCAGGTAAGATAAAACTGTAATATTTTATATAAATTTTCAGGCTAAAGTAACATGATACATAGGTTTCATTACAAAGTATTTGCAAATATAGTATGTTGTACCTTCAAGTGGTAGTATTAAGTGGCATTTGCTGAAACATTTTTGTACTGTAATCATTGAGGATAATATACTCATAGTTCTTGTGCAGACTATCAAATGAATCAAACAGGTTAACTCAGAACTACCAGATTTTGAGGGAATACTTTTGTTTCCTAGTTCCAGACAGAATCATTGTATGTATAGAAGGTACATTGTTGTGTAAAACACTGAAACAGTAGCATAATAGACCTATTCATATTTTAATTAAATTATTAAAATATGTATCTGTCCTACAGTAACTGCTAGATACACATAAATATATATTACATTTCTGTAAACAGAGAATGTTGGAATCGGGAGAAGGAATCAGGAGTTAATCTCAGACTTCCGCTTCTGGAATGGTCTTCTATGAGCTCTTTCCATTTAGAGGAAGATCTTGACTATATGTCACTTTGGATTCCATTTACATGTCTCTAATCTCATCTCATTCTTAAGTTTTTCATGTCAGCTTGAAAAAAAAGTAAAATTCTCAAAGTTTTAGGCTTTGGGACCATGTTTACACATTCTGTCTTCCAGAAGATTTCCTGTGCCTATTCGCGCGCATTACATACCCAAAACCTTTTCAGTATTATTCATTAGCCACTGCTTTATGCTTATGTTTCTTCACATGATTGGAAGCCATCCTGTTCAATTGCAGAAAAATACTCCGAAAGTTGCCTGTAACGTAGCAATGACAGCATTTTTCTTAAATAGAGAAATGTCTTTTGGATCAATTTCTGTTGATGTAGGTAAAGTCATTCAGTTTCTTTGTAACTTAATGTAAATTCTAACAATTTCTTCTTCACTTAAGGACTTCACTACTTAATAGTCTTTGCCTACTGAAATATCTAATTATCTCTGAAAAAATACAATATATTGTATTGTCTGGTACAAGTTATTTCAGTTGTTTTCTCATCTTAAATTTTGTTACGATTTTCAATTCCAAATATATAAAGCCACATTCAATTATTTAAGTAAAAGTTAATGTGCTGTTTCTCTTACTCCAGTTAATAATGTCCTTCTCCATTTTCCATCAGATGTTTGGATTTTTGACTAACCTGTTGTCTTTCTGTCATATCATTGTTTTCTGCCTGTATATCTAGTGAAGATAACATTTCAGGTAGCCTCGTGACTAAAATATTGGGTAGAATTTACATCTTTACTACTGGTTTTCATTCAGTATATTAGGAAGTATTAGGAAGAAGATATCGTACATGCTGTCCAGTCAAGATTGTGCAGTGTTAATTACTAAATTATTCCTAGAGATTAATTATGCTTTAGAAAAATTAAGGTATCTTTAAAATTTTCTGGGTCAGCTTAAGGCAGCCTCATATAGGTGTTCTGCCTATGAATGCTTTTCATAGTTTTTTTCTTTTCCTTCTTAAGTAATACAGATATTTGTTTAAGTGATGATCAGCCTTCTCAGACTGTTGTGTCAACTATGTCAAGTGTTGCCTCTGCTACTTCCATTTTTGCAAAGAAGCAAGAAGTCAAGGAAGAAGTCCCTACAGAAGAGAAACTAAGCACATCAGGAACTGTCAGGCAGATGCTCCAAGATGAAATGTTTAAGTTAGTTCAGGTGAGAGAATCTTGTTATTGAAAATAGTTTTTACAGTATACAAACTATGTTATTTAAAGCAACGGAGAGGATGACTGGTTTAAAGGTATTCTGTGCGTAGTTCTTCAGAACTTATGAGTTCCACATAAACTACTATGAACTTATTTCAGACTGTTACTTTTGACTCGAGAAAATAAGTAATATAATAATAAAAATTTGAGTGTGTTTTATTTCACAGAATTCAGTGTGCTCTAATTAGGAAAATTCTGAAGCTGTGATAACTTTGCAGCTATACTAAGATTTAATTTTTTTTTAGTACCTTGGAACAGTTTTATGTGACCTTGAACTTACTCAAACTTCACAAAAAGGTGAAGGAATTTGTCTTACTTTAGCAGGTAATTAATGTCTTAAAGTCCAGTGCAATAAACAATCATACAAGTGGATCATTATTAAAACTTCAGGATGTTTCTTATTTTGTTACCTATGTTTCTTATTTTGTTACCTATACTAATAGGATGATTAACAGGTTATAACATAGCCTAGACAGAATATTTTCCTAATATTCCTGTTGTTTACAGTGTTAACTTTGTGTGTGTTTATCCAGCTACAACAAATCAACTTCCTGAGTTTAATGCAAATAGTGCAGTCATCCTTTGCCAGCCTGCCAAATGTGCAACAAATTTTGCAACAGCATCAGTCTGTTCCCCTGGAAGGAGGCCAACCTGCACACACTGCAGAAAGCAATGGCTCTCTGAAAACACAAGTGCCTGCTCAAGAAGATAAAGGAAAACCTGGTCAAAAGAGCTCTGATTTTCAACTAAGGAGTAGTTCAAGTGATGAAAGCCACAATAGCTATATGAAAGTAGGTATATCATAGTGTTGTTTATGAAGACTGTTTTGTATGTCTGACATGTTATCTGTCCTGCTAAATTATGAAATATTTTTGTAGTGATTGCTATAGGCCAAAAAGATGTATAAAATTCTTGTTCATATTTAGTGCATGGTTGCTACATCAAGGCACTTGTAAATGCTGTTTTGTTCCTTTTCCTGATTTAGAATCATCTGGATGCGAATGTTTCTTCAGGCCTGTTAGAAAATCACAGCAAAGAAATGGGATTTATGCCACCATTTCAAGGTTTTCATTCTTCAGCACCTACTAAACCACTTCATCTCCTAGCTCCTTCCACAGACATCCAGAAAAGACCAAAGTTTTTCCCTGTTGAAAAAAACCTGCATCACTCAAATGGATTTCCTTTGCTTAAGCTTGAATCAGGTTATCATTGCAAACCAGCATTTCTACGTCCAATTGAAATGTCACCAGCTTTTGCAGGACCACCGCCAGTACCACAAGTGGCTTGGAGTTCACCAGATTCCTTATGGAATCATCAGTCGGCAATCACACCAAGAAGGAGTAAGGCAAAAGAAGGTTTCAGTATGGATAGATACGACCCTGAGATCCCAAGGCAAATGCTTGGGGGAGAGAAAAGATGGGCAAAAGCAGTGCATGAGGCACCTCACAAACATCTGAATCTAGATCAGTTTGAAGGACAGCAAGAAGTTTCACCTCAGCAGCAATTCTCTGCAGATGTAAATATGGGCAAAGCACTGAACACTCAGAACCTGGCTGGTATTCCACTGTTGCACTTGCAACTTGACCCAGTACCTAGAGTTCTACCAGTTGTAAGGCAGCCAATCCCTACTACTTTATTACCTTTTAAACTTGCAACAAAGCAGACTGACTGCAGAGAAACACTACAGCACACAGGAATATCACTACTCCATGCTAATTTACCTCAAAAAAATAAGGTACTGGATTTAATGTTTTTCTAAACTGTAGGGGGGTTTATAGTTTTCTGGGTTTTTATTCATCAAAAATAAGTTAATGTTTCCAGACTGTGGAATTTGGAAGCATTTGACACAGCTGCCAGAAGGGATCTGTAACTGAGGTACCTGTTTATTGGCATGTCAATATTGGGCATGGTGCAAGCTTGGAAATATTTTTAATGATGTTAGATTGAGTCCACATTCCATCATTCATCAACAGTCACCTGAATTAGTACTGAATATAGGAATTTAGTGTCTAAAAAACTGCATAATACTTACATGACAAAACGCAGTTCTGTTGTTGCAGAAATATAAATAGAATTATTTCCAGAAATACAAAGAATGCAGTAAGGAATTCTCTTTTTTTTAAGGGCAGAAATGGAATGCTAAAAAGATAACCTTACCTTCAGGTTCAAAATTTGATGTTTTGGGAAATGTTCTAATAGACATATGCATTCCAGTTGAAAGGAGTGGAAGTGATTTTCCTTGACAGGTGCTCCTTCAGTCCTTGTCTGCATCGCATGGTTCCTGCCGTCATCCTCAACTACATACATTAGATATGCAAATATTAGTGAAATATGTTCTGTGAAGAAAATTCATGTAAAAACATAGAATAGTTTGGGTTGAAAGGGACCTTTGAAGGTCATCTAGTCCAACCCTTTTTTTTGCTTACTTTCAGAATATAGTTCACACACATACACATTCATTGAGATTCTGGTCTGATGCTGTTCATGTTACATTTTCACTTTCTAAAACAGCTATGGGGGTGATGTTTGTATAACTGAGATCCAAAATTTTCATCCAGTCTGACTGGTGTCCCCCTCCTGTTTTGTGGATTGTTTCATTTTGCTTCTTTCTCTTAATATTTTCAGGCACCAAAACTCATTCCACTTCAAGATCTCATTGCATTTGAGCAATGCCACCAGCATAATACTGTGCCCAGTACTTCCTTTGGACAAGACCGAAGTGAACCTATCCTGTTACTAAAAACTGACGTTGAACCATTTGAACTAAGAATGCAGAATAATAGAAAAAGGCAAGCTAACTTTTAAAGTGGGTCTTTATTTTGAAAGACTTACTGGTAACCTATATGTTCTAGCTTTGAAATCAGTGGGAGTTTTTACAGAAGCTTCAAATAAAGTAGAAGAAAAAAAAAAAGTATTAATAATGACTCGGCAGGAGAAGGATATGAAGGGGCTGTTGCTGCTATCAGGCTGATAGGAAGAAGTTTCGAGAGGGAATGATTTACATGCTGGTACCTGTGGTTTGTGGCTGTTTGCTGTATACTGTTTATGAAGTGCTTTGCTGCTTACCCAGTGAATCCTAACGAGCTACCATCTGCACGGAGTGTCATCACTGTAGTAATTTTTGACAAGGGTTATCCTCTTTCAGTATAAAGATATAGGCTTTGTTTCTGAATTGGTTATGTTTGTCTTTTCCATCTTTATAGAATCGTAGAATAGTTAGGGTTGGAAAGGACCTTAAGATCATCTAGTTCCAACCCTCTTGCCATGGGCAGGGACACCTCATGCAAAATCATATCACCCAAGGCCTCGTCCATTTCATTATATATTTCTTAACAGTAATATTTCTTAGAAAATGATAGGTACTTTTATTGTTTCAGTGCTGTTATTTTTATTTGTATTTAATATGTTGACAGACAAAAGAGGCGTGATAAGATACACATGAAAGAGAAGGAGGAAAAGAAGAAACAGAGTGTGTCCTTCCGTCCAGATGATTCTATCATCGGTATCAGTGATTCAGTGATGGCTGTTGAAACAGGGACTGTGGTATACAAATATTTTTTTAATTTTCCATTCAAGTATTAAGTAGAAAGAAAGAAGCAGGAAGCTGTAAACCAAAACAGTTGTGTAAATCTCCTTCAGGCTGTAGCCTAGAAACACTGTATGTCTTGCATTTCCTGTAAAGAAGAGATTTGTTTTTATAAAGTATTCCAAGGTTGCTCTTGTTTTGCCTGGGACATGAACATGGCTATTTTGGTAGAATATTGGAGTGTATGTACATTTAAAATGAATATATACACAAACACTAATTGCTTAAATAAATAAATATTTAGCCTAGTAGTGCTAGGGCAGATGACCCAGATGTTACTCTTTTCACATGATGCTAAATTGTGACAGTACAGGAGTGAGTATGGGGAGCATGAGTTCTCGGCTTTCTCTCAGCCAAGAAACTCAGAAGGTCTTCATCAAGCAGGGTTTTGATTTATGGAGTTCTACTGTTTGCCTAGGCATTTCTGCTGTCTTTTCACATATTTAGGGATTAACCTTTCAAGTATCAGATTTCAAACTGGAACACTACCAGATTAAAACCTAGATCAGTACTCAGGAGCATCAGGCTCTATTTCTCAGAGCCTCATCAGACGTGGGAGATGTTAATTATAGTACAACAGATAAATTTATTACTGCACATGACTCCCAAGGTACATATGGGGAAGAATGTTACATAATCAGTAATTCCACTAAGTTGGAATGGATCAGAAGTATTTAAAAAGGGGTTAAGAAAAGTACATTATAATGATCCTCCCCTAGTCTTTATTCAAACGGGGTATATTGGAAAGTTAACAGCATCAAGAAAGCCTTTAATTGGCATTGGAACTATTTTTTAAGATAATTATTTTTCTTCTTATATTAGGATCAAGAAGCAAAATCTGCCTCTTACCTTCAAGATGCTTCTTTCATTTCAACGGGCAAGTACAATTCTTCTTAATGCTTTGTGTGCTTAAATAAACTAAGTCAAGGAACAGAAGTTTAATTTCAAAGCAAAACTCTGCAGTCATCAAGTTGTGCAGTTGGTGGGTAATACAGTGTGATGGCTTATGAGATCTTTCCCCAGAACATGAGCAAAACCTTTCAGGATGTATAACAGATACTCAGATTTTTGGTGGGATAGTCAATTTTTGAGTTACTGGTGTGGAGAGAGATGCATGCAAATTTAAGATCTTCTGTCAATTATCTGTAAGTTCAGAAAAATTCTCATGAACGTTATAGAAGTATGTTAGGTTCTTTTAAAAATCAGTGATAATCTTGCATTTATGTTTATAAACAACAGACTTCACAAAATAGTAACAGTATGCTGAGTGAATTTCAGTAACTATGGCTCACAGTGACTTAGGTTCATGTGATTTATGTTAATGCGATTTATTAGAAGAATGCTTTAAATGATTTTAAATTCTAAATAATTTGGTTTTGAAATATATTTATTTTATTATAATTTTGTCTACTTACACAAAATATAAGGCTCTTTTGAAAGAAACTGAATGTTTACAATATTTCTAGCTTGCAAAATAAAAACAGTGCCTATAGAAAGATTTGCTTCTTTTTAGTACATTAATTCAGCACAATATTTAGTTCCGTCAGAGGACAAAATGCAAGCCATTCTCTGAAATCTGGCATTAGAAGAAATACTGGCTGGCAAATCTCTATAGAAACACCAATAAAGAAAGAAAGATATTAATGTCAAATATTTCTCCCTTTTAAAAATATGGACCAAATTGTTATTGTACAACATACTAAAATATCTAATTTAAAAATCACATGTCCAGACTAAGCCTTGATATTAATTCAGCATAACATTGTAGGTTTTAGTACAGCTGCATATTCACACAAAGCAGGTAGTACAGACTTTTCTTAAAATCGTTCATGAAATATGCTTAGGGAAGGGTTAAAATTGTCTGTCAGAAATGCAAAGAAAAATCTGTTGGAGCCCTTAGTGTTGAGTCGGTATTACTGGTTTTATAGATTTATAGTACTTGCATTATTTGTAGATGCCTATTGTGTATTATCACATTTTAGACACCAAGGGGGAAGCAATTACTGTTTCAGCGGATCTTCATTACGTGGCTTCTACAGGAAAAAAACCAGCAGAAACTCAAGATGCAAGTACAAGTACTGACCCATGTAAGTGTTACCTGTGTGGCCTGCAGCAACCAACTATTTCTGGTATTGCTTCTTGTTAATTGAAGTATTTGCTCAGTTTCCAAAGTGAAGTTTTTAAAGGGAAAAGTAGTTTTTCATGCTCCTTTTTGTTTCAAAAAGTCTTAAACCAGAAGATACTGATAAATCACACAATTTTACGTTAAAATTACGAGAAATAAATATATTACTGATGTACTCATGTAAGAGTCTCCACATGCTTTCTCTAAGTCAGTTCTGCTGTGACTTTTTCTGAAAGCTCATTGTACCTCAGATGGAGTTTTATCTTTGCATTTCAGACAGTATGTCACTGAAATTATTCCCCTGCCTCTTTCCCCCCAACTTTGGTTGTGAGCTAGGAAGTTAGGAATGTCCATTCAGGTAATGCCATCTGTGTCTTTACTTTCTTTAAATTCATGGTTTTTTTTGTGTTTGTTTTGTTTTGTTTTTTTTACTCTTATCCAGTGCTCAAATCGTATCAGGATGTTGGAGTCAGTGCTGGAAATGAAATTTCTGAATCTCAAAACAATGAGTCAGTCATGTCTCTTCCTGTGTCAGGTGTGGCTTCAGTCTTTCTCTACTTCATTTAGTTTTGTGGAATTATGCAAAAATACTGCTATTTTAACATGGGTTTTGATAATGAGATAGCTTAATGCAGGATATAGATAAGAGTATGATAATTTATCTACTTCTCAAAACCAACTGTGAAATAACTATAATACAGACTATGAAAAGTTTGGCTGGAATTTTTCATGGAGCACTGTACCTGTGCTTTTGTTTTCCTTTATGAGGAATTACATTTGTGGATTTTAGCTTGGTTTTAGTGCTGGTTCATCTTGGGGAGTTGGTGTTATGTAGTCCAAATGGCTTGATAAGTGGGATGTTGAGACAGATCGCTGCTCCACATGAAATTGAGCTGTAGTAGCTCAGCTAATTAAACAGTTGTTCCATGCATATGGTAAATTGTGTAATAGCTATATGCCAGGTAACAATGTTCCAGTCTCAAATAGGAATTTTATTCCCAACTAGTCATCTTTTGGGTCAGTTTGTAGAACAAAAAATAGAAGGTAAGTTTGATTTGGGGCTAAGAAAGATTTATTTTGGTTTTGGTTTTCTCCCCCGTTTTATAAATCTTTGATGAATTGTACTACACGTAATTCAGTAGCTAAGTATTTTTCCTATAATACCAAGTGAGCATATTAACTTTTCCTTTCTTTTAGAATTCAAGTGTTGTTCCATTTGGAAGAATATTTTACTACATCACATGACTTCTTTGCAGATAGTTTATTGGAGATCTTTCTTGCCAAGTAGTATCATTTATTTGGATCAAATAAAAATACACTTTTTTAGTATATTCATGAGGGAATTGGAAATGAAAAGCAATTGAGACTGCAGTATGTTGCTCTGGTTTTAATCTTTTGAGTATTTTTCTGCTAATTTGTCACCAAAGAATTTACTGATTTATTGTTAGAAGTGAACATTAAATCTATTAAGGTACATTGTCTGTTTTTTAAAAGAAATACTTACCAAGCTTTTCTTACCATTTAGAATGTGGACCTGTTTCCAAATAGTTTGTCTGAAATTTTGTGGCTTTTACTCTAAATATGACATGACTTATTCTTTTCTCATAGAAATGTCTAGTGTCCCTGAGATACCAGTACAAGACATGTATTTAAACCAGAGATTCCCCACGGAAGTGAATGAGACGCCTTTGCCATGCTTTCTGTCAGATGCACCTGATTTGGTTAGTGGTCCAATGTACATAATAATTGAAAAAAATTTTAAGTGTACTGTTTGTCTTACCTCATAAATTGACTGATCCGAATGAGTCAGCTGTATAATACTGTAAGGAAGATTGTAGTTATTTTGCCTGCAAAACAAAAAGCCTTTCAATTCAGTCTGGTAAGAAGTAATCACAGGAGGTGGTTAATGTATGCAAGACGCATACCACATAATTCTTCATAAACTTTTTTCTTTTTTAGAGTGAACATGAATATATCAGTGTGATTGATATTAAAGACAATGATATACTTAACAATTTGCCTGTAATACCCAACTCTGCAGAAGAGACAGCTACTGCACAGCAAAATGATAAGCTTGAAATTCCACCTGCTGAAAAACTTCATCACATGATAGCATCTGTTGCTAATGCAATTCCACCCCAGGGGCTTCAGAAGAAAGGTAAACCATTTCATTTTTAAATCAGAAAAAAAGAGATATATACTTTCATTGTAACACCGTTATCTGCCACAGAAAGCCTGCAGCCTTTCTCCAACTCACCTCCTGCTTTTTTAGCCTTATATGTAAAAACGTTTACACATTTAAATTCTTTTGCAATGGTTCCTGCTTCCTAAAACATGCTATTAGGTGTAGCACAGCTATGCCTAGTCGCTTAAATGGTTGCAGGTTTCCACCAACAGTGAAGTTAATTTGGTGCAGTTTTTGCACCAGCATTCAAAAATGTCAGTGCATTCTTTTTCTTTCTTTTTCCAAGACAATCATCTGAAAAATTTACCAAGCCAAGTGCAAAAGGAAGATAAGCCAGGTTCTGCAATAGATAGTGTAACCTGGAACATACTACATGAAGATGACAGAGCTCCCTCTTCAGGGCTTCCATCCAAAGTAACTGGTAAAGAATACTTTTCCACAAATCAGCAAGAAATGGATATGCAATTACAGAGATTACAGAGCATTACAGAAAATATGGAGGAGGATTTCAGAAATACCAAACAGGTGAGTTCTGACTGCTAACTCTTGTGTCTGAAACAATTTATTTTGTAACTTCTTTCAGCTAAAGGCAAAATCTGAATCTTGGAATGATATACGTTTACATCTGATTAGCCTTTGTTGAGAGAAATCAAGAGGAATACACAGTTCTTTCACCTGTTGTGCTGTATCTGCTGGCTGACATGGTTACATACAGTGCTGTCCAGGATTGTGATTATCTCAGCGAATGCGTAGAATACTGAGTGAATGGATAGAATACTTAGTTTCTCTGCAACTGGGAAAATGGAACAGCACAAAAGTTCAATCTGAGCAGTAGATCTTCTTGGCAAAGATTTCTGCAGTTGTACCTCTGCAGTATATGTAACTGTTTCTGGAACCTGTTCCTATTTATTTCATAAAATGAGACCCCACCTGCAGTACTACATTCAGCTCTGGGGCCCCCAAAACAAGAGAGATACAGAGCTGCTCGAGCAAGTCCAGAGGGGGGCCAAGAATATGATCAGAGGACTGGAGCACCCCTCCTGTGAAGAGAGGCTGAAAGCGCTGGGGTTGTTCTGAGTGGTGAAGAGAAGGAGTAAGGATCCAAGTTAAAATCTTCAGATGAAGTGAATGTACTTTGAGCTACTTTGATCCCTGAACAATTTTATTTGTTTTGAACCAAAATAGGGTACTCCATTATATTATGTGTAAGATTCTGAGGAAAAAAAATGTATTAAAAGTGAACTTTACATGAATGTCTGAGGTGCAAGTCTCAGAAATACCATGCAAAAGTATCATTACCTAGTTTTTGGGTTTCATTTATAGCTAGTGAAGATGATAGAAGATTTTGAAATGGCTGCCAGTTCAGACCTTGGTGCTCATCCTTCACTCTCTGAAGATGCTAGAATCAACAAAGATGGTATGTGTTCAGTTAACAGAAGGATAGTAAACTTGCAATTGAATATTAAAGTTGATTAACTTTTAATTACACTTAAATTTAATGCAGTCCCAAAAGGCATTATTGAAATATGCACCAAAAATCAGAAAGTTGAGAAAGAAAATCAAAGGTAGAGAATATGATTATTATGGGTACTGCTTCAACAAAAATGCATTTGGAAATATCTGTGTATTTTGATGTTTTCCAAAACCATAATTCGGCACTTGGTTAACAGGTTTTAAACATAAGTACCTATTTCTATTGTATCATAAAATCAAATCATGGTGCTTATAAGTGCTTTGCTTGTTGATATTAAATGACATGAAAGTTATCTTCAGTTTTCGTTGTGTATATAAAGAAACTTTCTTCATGAATCTTCAGTGACTATTTAGTTGTAAAATCTGCTGATTTTAATAAAAGCTTACAGAAGCTGAAGTGTTTGCTAGAGCTGATGTATTGAGTAGTTTATTGTTTGTGTAACAATTGACTGTATAGGACCTATTTTCTTATAGCTTTTGTACTGTGCCAAGGAGGAGCATAGAAGGGGTACCTACGTGAGGTCCATTTTACATTCGTACCAAAACATAGTCTAATCTACTTACAGAGTTAATACAAAGCCAAGTGGTAGAACCAACTCATGGCTGTGATTTATATGTAGGACTGTTTAAGATACTCATTAGCCTCACACAGATCAACTTAAGATTTTAGTCTTTTTGTTTCTTTATATGGGACGGGTGCATGCATCACAGCTCTGGTAGTGCCCTGTCATAGTGAAGCACAACTCACCTTGGTTCAGGTTGTTAAGATAAACTAACTATGCCACTAACAAATGTGAGGAATAGTTTATGTGTTGTAGTAGGGTTTTATTGCTTGGATTTTTTGATTTATTTTTTTTTAGGGGGGAGTTTGGTTTGTTTTTTTGTGTTTTTTTTTTTTTCCATTGGTTTACATTAATTACTGTTTGGTTTGGGTTCTTTGATTTTTATATTTTTATATTTTTTGACATAATCTGAGCATTATTTGAGGGGCATGATTTTTGCCGATGTTACAGGTCATGACAAGGAGGGCTTAAACCTGCAATATCCTGGACCCAGTTATACTGCATTGGAAGCACACTCCCCTGCCTCTGCAGCTTCTGCTTCTAGATTTCACAGTAGTACAAAGTCATCTTCTGGTATAATCTTCAGTGTTTATTTTTGCCTTTTTCTCCCTTTAAAAATAAGTAAAGCTTTTCTTCCCAATGTAATACTTTCTCATTGCTGTTATACGCAATGCTAGTGAGCTCATAAAAATCAGTTGTCTTTTAGAATGGCTTCATGGATGTATATTGATAATGTGTTCATATGTTCCATGGCAGAGCAGTATCACTTCAGCTTTTAAAACAGTTAAGCCATGAATTATACTTGCACTCAAATTAACCATCATTGAGGAAAAAATAATAACTTTGAGCCTATTTCTGAAACCCATCACGGTGCTGATATGTAATTATTTCTGAAGTCTACCTGAATATAAACAGGCACTGTGCCACAAAACACTCATAGCTTCTTCACGAAGCTGTTTTTGTCATCTCTTGTCACCATTGTGCCTTCCTCCTGTGTCTAGAGAGGTGAAATCTCAACTAAATTCAACCCACATCAGCAAATAAATTATTTTATATCACTATACAGTAACTGCTGGTTGTGTCCTAAGGCATTATTTTTTGTGGTCTCATCTCATTTTGCAAACTGACAGTAAATTGATTTTTGCAATTATGAAGACTGCAGTAGCATTAATCGTCACTATGCAAGCAACCTGTTGCCTGTGTTTAAAAATGTAGTGTGTTGTCTTTTGTCTGCACGTTGCCTGCATTGCTTACATTTAAGTTCTAAGTGATGCGTACTTTGTACAGGTGAACATACATTTTCCACTCACATTTGCAGCAATCTATCTTAAAAGGTGTTAAAACACAACTCCTATATCTGCATACAGCAGAAGTGACTCTCAAATGGCATGCGCGCACAGATGAATTTTATAAACAGTAATACACTTAGTTCTCTCTTGAAGTATAAACTTGTTACTTGCAAGCTAAAAAATTGTAGGTGATACTGATTTGCAACTATAATATTTTCAGAGTGGAATTTGGGTTAAGAAGGATAATAATGCTCTTCCTTCCAAGACATCCATACTGCTCTTCAGCTGCACTTCCTGAATTCCAGGAGTTTGCAGTCTGGCTTCTTCAAGTAAATGGCAATTGTTAATTTGCCATAGAACATGGTATAGCTTATTGGAGCCTATAATTTCCAATCAGTTGGAACTGATAACCTTAGTTTGATTGTGGCAGAAGACTAACAAGAGTGATCTTCCTAACAAAACTATCCATGTCAGTCAGGGAGCTGTTAACGTTCTCTGAAGACTACATATTAACCTAGCACTTGATGACGTGCTCTCTTGGGTCATTAAACTTATGTTCAATATTAATTTATTTTTAATGTTAGCATATTCAGATTGATATATTTCTGTATTTTATCCTATAGGCTGCTTAACTTGTGTTACTAATTTGTAAGTGCAAAACTTTTAATAACAAAGGCTGTTTCTGTTTCAGGCAAAGATCTATGTGATAGGTATGTATTTTGATACTGGCTTTGTTGAAACTTTGTTTACTTTAAACTCCTACCAAAAAGCAGACGTCAAGGTGGAACCATCACTTACGTAAAAACCTAGGCATTCATTTTCAGACTGAATGGAAGCCTTTTTATTAATTAATTTCAGGCATTTACTCTGACTTCTGTAGTGCCTGTTAAATTTACTTCATGCAAATGCTGTGTTAGCATTCAAAGTTGCTTTCTAATTACAAGTAACAGAGCTGTTAATATAGATGCTGCTATTGTCTGTGTGCATGTGTTATTTCTTGTACGTGCAAAGCACTAGTTTTTGAGCAAGGATATGTAACGGCTGCTAATAGTCATCTACTGTGGCCAGCTATCACCAGAAAGTTTTGGAGGTGTTACCATATGAACAGGGTAGAACAATAGACTGAAGCATTCTGTGGATGCTCCTGGTCTTCTGGCCTGCCAGGCTCACCCTCCTCTGGGCCAGCCATGTTCACGCACCCCAGTGGAGGTCAGGCATTTCAGCTCTGGATGGGGCCATGTTTCTGGCTGGTTTACTTAAAGCCATTTTGTTGCAGTACCCCTGATGTTAGTTAGAGCTCACTCGTTCTGTCCCATTCACACTTGTGAGGCTAATTGTTGGCTGAAGTGTACAGGATGACAGGAAAGCTAAGGTGGTGGCTGGTAACTTTTTTAAGACAGCTACACACATACCCAGGTTTTGCTTGTGTGTATTAGCATAGTGAGATGTAGGGGAAAGAATATTCAGGCCAAAGGCTTCTCTTTAAATGACATGAATATTCTCCTGTTAAGCATAAAACTTTCCTCTGTCCAGCTCATGGCAAGGCTTGACAAACTTCGCAGGCAGTCGCCCTGGACCTGTAGGCAGGAGGACACAAGTATACCCCCTCCTCCAGGTTAATCCAGAAATAGACAGGTTAAACTGCACATTGTTAACAGTCGAGGAGTTTGCTGCATCAGGAAAGATTTTAGCTTGTTCTTCTTACAGCCATGTTCTACTTTAAATTTGTAACAATTTTTTTCTCCTGACTTTAAGCCCTTTAGAAGATCCTCTACAAATTACTGGTCTGAGTGGTGTTACTGATATCATTACTGATCTTGTAGTAAAAGGTGATGTCCCTCCTTTGGAGTTGGGCTTTACGAAACTACAAGCTGAGAAAATCTCCAGGTAAACCATGGCTGCTTTTTGTTATATGTTAGTTAAATAATTTTAACCCTGTTTCTTCTTCTCATAGTTCACACCCTGTAAACAATGGAAACAAGCACGTAATTTAACTTGATGTTAATTAGAGTAGTATTAAAACTGTTTAATAGCTATTTTACAGCTATTATTGTCAAATGTACTAGTTACATTTTTATTATTTTGGTTTTGAAATTCTTTCCTTCCTACTTGCTTGTTCATCTTTTACCAGGTATAGGCTAGAGCAGAGCTCTCTATATACAGGAAATTCAGTTCAGCCAAGGTGACTGGAGACTTCTAAAAGATAAAATAGAAATTCCCTGTCAGTGGCAAAGCAGCTTCAGAACCTTCTAGCCCCAGTCTCCAGCTTGTCACGCTCCCTTCCCTGCTGGAGGTTTCTACACCTTCCTGACTGTCAGTTACAAAGTCAGCTGTGTTCTTTCCTGAGATAGGTTGAAATTACAGCTGTTTCCTACTGTTGTTTGTGGTATCAGTTGCTTACAAGACAAAAATACAGCTGTTTAGGATGCCAAACAGTCTGTTGCATTAGTGCAACAGTTCACACCAGTTTAAGATACCTATTTCAGGATGTTCTAATGACTTGATTTGAGTAGAATGTAGTGCTCTGGTTTACATGTTCTAAGATTTATTCAGATTGGTGAAGGAGCTCAAGAGCTTCACATTTTAATCTCTGCACAGATCAATATATCCTTGCTATCCTTTGAGAATTACAAACACGATAGTAATGACTACATCAACATTTAAATGTTGCTAGCTGTTTTGTGCAAGTATATGAATATTTTCAAAATCACTAAATATTTCAGAAATGTGTTCAAGTTGTATTTAATCAAACCTGACCAAAGACCTAAATGCAACTCAGTTTCACCTACTGACTTTCATACATGACTGTGAACACTTCTGATAATGACACTTCCCATTGCCATAAAGTAAATCACATTCAGATGTGTCAAAAGTTGTAATTCCCTGAGGACTTTAATGCTTCAATCCATAAGCTTTCAGTTGAACTTACAGCTACTAAAGATACCTTATTTTTCTACAATTATATCTTCTTTTGTTTCTGGAATTATTAGTACCTGCCAGCCTTGAAAGTGAGAGAAGTTTAAAAATGAGACGTTTATAATTGAAACACTTGTCTTGAAAAATCTGTAAATTTGGGGGGCAGTACTTCCAGTTTTGCAGTGAAGAAAACATGTATTTCCCAGCTGCTTATTTTAAAGACAATTGCAAGATGAATTCGTAAATATTTCTGAAGAACTCTGAGAATACAGTTATGTTAGCATTTCTTACTGGCTGTGCTTTTCTGTTGTTAATATTCTGAGTTAGTGTTTTTAAAATTACATTGAACAGATAGACATGTGAAGGAGCTCATAGATTGACAGGAGGGAGCAAAAAGGATGACAATCTCACTGGTTGTCTTTTCTTCTTAGATACTTGTATGTGCTTAAAACTAAAGATCAAAGCACAGTGACTTGCAGGGGTTTTGTCCCATTAATCCTATAAAGGCAATAACAGATGGTGCACTTTAAAGCTTTGGTCCTGTTATCTGAATGTAGTTGACAAATAAAAAACGGGAAAAATCTTGGAAATTACTTGTGTGGCAGGATTTTGTAAAGTAAAGTTTTGCAAAAGAAAATTTCTCCATTTTTCATTACTTATGCTTTCAGCTGAATTAGAATTGTAAAGGAATTGCAATATTCTTATTATTATGTGTAGCTGCAATTGCTTGCAGTTTAGAGAATGAGCTAGATTATTTCCCATTTACATTTGCTCTCAGGGTTCATGATTCTGCTGCTGGACATTCTCAAAAAACAGAAAAGGAGAAGAAAGAGATACAAGCATGGATGAAAAGAAAGCGAAAGGAAAGAATGAGAGAATATGTGAAGAAACTGGATGAACAAAGACAGAAAGAGCATAATCCATTCCGTCCAAGAAAGAATGGGGTAGGAATAATGGGTATCTTGAAGAGTAATCGTTCTGTATTTTACAAGTATTGATTGTTCAGGTTAGAAAATACGAAAGTTGTTGGTGATTTTTTTTTTTTCCTATTTTAATGTTGGTTTTATTGGAACCATCTTTAGTTGTCTCAGAAGTGATCAGTAAGCAAATATACGAGGTTGTGGTAATGACAATTCACTGCAGGTGGCAAATACAACCTGTTCCCCAGCTCTAGATTCAGGAAGTACAGTCCGTTGACTGTAATGGATAAAGCTGTAACATATAATGGATAAAAGCTGTATTTTGTCAGGGAGTGGTAACTACAAGGGTTATAAAGATGTGTTTACATCTTGTTTCAACTGCCCTTGCACCTCCCTAAAACCCTCAATGAATTTAAAAGGTGAAGTTCAGATGCCAACATCCTTTACAAATGCAACAGGATACTGAGAGCAGCCATCCTTGTCATTCACACAGACGTAAGTGTATGCACTTACCAGAGTGTCAGCAGAGATGTTAGAATTGAAGGCTGGTTTCAATACAGGCTCAGCAAACAATGCCTTCCCTCCAAGAATTATTTTAGTTTTAAGTATAATTAGTAAAAATATGTTTGTGGCCTAATGTATTTCTTCTGATCTACACTGTGCTGGAAGTAACCCAAGGTGGGGGGGAGTGGAAGTACAAATGTAGTTCAGAAATATTTTCCCAATCAGTGTGAAGTCTTAAAATATGCATTTGTCACCTGGATATCTTTCGGAACCAGAAAAGACGCTGCTGAGTCAGGGAAAGCTTCAGGGGTACAGGACGTGAGACCTAGCAACAGCAAATACGTCCCTGTACTTTCTGATCATCAGCAGAATGCAGGGTATGCTGTAAATTCTTTCATGATGAAGCTATGCCGGTTTTGACTCCCAGGCAACAAGCATGTAACATGCAAAAGTTTTCTGTTATTAAGTAATATAATTGTATTCACTTTAGAAAGAGTAACAGATCTCATCTATGGAATACAGCCTTTCTCCTGGCATTAAACAGTCTTTTAGAGTTGAACCTGGCTGCTCTTCTGTACATGTTTAGAGAGAAGTGATTCAGGAAAAATGTGTCCTGCTTCTCTCCCTCTCCTTTGTTGCCAACTCATATATATATTTGATGCTTTTGTTACAAGCTTTTCTTCTGGAAATCATTAGATGGATTCTCAGCTTTTGGTAGTTTTTATTTATTTCATTTTTAGAAGAAAGCATTAAAAAAATGGTACACTATCAAACACAGGTCAAAGTGTAACCTTACCCTCTTTTTTTTAAATTAGTTACTGTTAGGAATGTCACTGATTTTTAGGAAACTGAAGGTGAGGCCATTGGAAACTGAGCTTGACATCTCCTTAGGAATGTTAGTGTTAATGAGCTATGGAAGGTGTGGCTGCAAGCTTTCAGTATATTTTTGGAGACTGAAAAGTTATAGAGACAGTCTTACCTGAATTTCGTGATAGGACCATGTGCTTTCATATTGTTGCTCATTCAGGAGAGTGTCTTAAACAGTAATTGTCAAGTCGAATAGGTGTACATTCTAGGAGTGAGAGATTGCAATGAAATACCTGATAAGTTAATGATTATTATTCTTTCTTGCACAGCATTGTAGTCTTACTTCTAAGGATATTAAATGCTTCCAGAAGATGAAAGAAGAAAAACACAAGTAAGTTTCTATAAATGTAACTTGTTGTATTCTTGTTTCTTTATTAATATTCCAGGTTAGCTATCTATGATACTTCAGCTATAAATGACATTTCAATCAGAAGCATAAATAATCCATATTTGCTTTATGATTTAAGAAAACTCGGAACAGATTTCATCCTTTGACTTTATTTTTCACTTCCTGGATATGATTTTTTTCTTTATTTTTTTTATTCCCCCAACATTGACTTACTCATACTGACAAACCCATTGTTAATAAATGTTTTAGCTTTTTGCTGATGAGCTTAGAAGAATTAGGATATCTCCTCTGAAAGTGCAAAAATGTGTTCTATTCTGATTAGCATATAACCTTACAAGAGTCACAAGTCATCTGCAATTAACTGACGGCATAAGGTAATCTGTAATACTTTTTTTCTCCACAGAGCCCTGTTAACTGAACATCACAATGTAAGAATATCACAAGCACTTTCACTGATGAATGAAATGTTATCTGAAACAGTGGTGGTAACTGCAAATGAACATAGAACACTGTCAAAGACAAGATCACCTCAAGAGTACAAAAAAAGGTGTATGGCACCTGCTAAAAGGTAACAACTTTAAGTGTTAAACCTGCTCTAATGTATTGCTGTCGTTACCACACTTCAAGTCAGTCTGCAATTTGAAGCTGATAGGTACAGGATTAGCTTGAGAGAGGCTTTATATTCTGGCAGAATCAAAGATACACTTTGTATCACAGGTGTCTTAAGTTCCTGTACCAGTCTTCTTCCATCCACTGGTATAGTCTTGGAGGGAACCTTAAAAATGCTTTTCAGAGCCAACTTGGGTCAGAGCTGTAATCAGTGTCCTAACCCATTCCACTCAAAAGCAATTGCCCTGGGCTATAGCCAGGAACATAGTTAATGATCTGAAGAGCATCTAGTAACAAGTAAGAAGCAAATAAGAATACTGTTGTCCATGCATACAGACTAATTTGAGTTCAGCAAACGCTAGGTTTACTGTCTTCCTTTTTAGTTTTTTTTTCATTACCTAGAAATTGTTCTTTCTTTTGCACTTTGGTGCTTATTGCCTTTTGAGGAGATGATATTACAAGTATTATAAATTGGTAGATGTATTCTGTTTGATGGCATTAATGTCATGTGTGTATATGTAAGCCAGGTGTATACTGCAGTTTCCTCTTCTACATACTATTTTATGTTTTCCAGAATAATAGGAAAACAAATAATCCTGTAACTTCCAAACTTAAGTATTTCTTCATCTGTGTTTAATAATTGAAGTTACAGAGCAGAACTTTGTGAGGGCAGTTTAAGTACATCAGCCCTGCCAGAATCAGAAGCACTAGGGAATGTCATTGCAGGAAGCTACCTTAGGAATGGCAATAACTTTTAAGTTTTGTGGGCTGCTTGTTTGTAAAGCCAATTTGGTATGTCTTCACTGTGATTGCGAGCAGTTCTGATTCTGGTGGGACTTACTGGCCCCACAGGCAGCGTGTTTTGCTGATCCTCAGCTAAGTGGGCTGAAGGAGGTTTCTGTGTTCTTTTTGCCTCATCTGAATAAAACCTGTTAGATCTAAGTTGTGTGGGAGAATGCTCTGTGGTAGACAGTAGTAAGTATTTGGGCTTTGTTTTTTTCTTGTAGAGGGCATCCAAACAGTTCTGTTGTGTCAGAAAGGAACAGAATTGCTGCCAAACTCAGCTTTGGGCAAAAAGTATGCTGTTTCACTCCATCTCTTGGTTTAACACATTCCAGGGGTAAGTACAGAACTTCATTAAAAAAGCACAAACTGGAGATAATCTTTAATTTACTGCAGGATTTTGGGAGGGAGGAGCTTTAATACCTATGTAGAAAGTCAGATTAATAATCCTGGAGACTTCCTGTCTTTGAGACTTTTGTCACAGTGCTGTCATCGGTCTGCTAGGTTATGAGTTAACCTTTCCTTATCATCTCTTTCTAAATCCAGAGTAGCTTAATTTGCATAGTAAGAGTACTGTATAATCCAGGAAGCAAGTTCACAAATGAATATTCTGAAGCATCTTTTGTGTAGTTTCAATCTGATGTACCTAATAGAGGAAACGCTTTCTTTATCTTTCCAGGAAAAGCTTGTACTCTCCTTCAGAAAAGTGCTTCCAGAGGAAGAATGAAAACTGCTGCAAATTGTCCTGTTAATTCTAGACACTGTAAGTTACATAGAGCAATGACATACTGCTGTTCAGCTACATAGGACAGGGGGAAAACAAGACAGCGAACACATTTCAGAAAACATCCTGGGTAGAATTTATGCAATGTAGACCTTAGAATACTGAAACAGGCATTATGATGTCATGAGGGACAGAGGACTTTTCCTTTGTTCAGCTGAAACACACAGAGAAAGTTAATTAGCAGTACAGTACACAAATATTCTGCCTCTCTGTTACCTTTCTAGCAGTGCTTACTTTCTGAGTTTCACTTTGTAGAGTATTTGTTTAAGACGTAATTTTGTCACAGAGTGGAAAAATCTATGACTGAACTTTTTAAAAAAAATTTGTGATTTTAGTAATCTTTTTTTTCCCTGTGCCTATCTCCATAGGTCTGGATCCACAAAAATTTGTTCGCATAAAATGTTTATTCCTAATCATATTCTTGAAGAGATGTGAGATTTTCACACCTCTACAGGTGTGAAAAAGTCATTCTTCTCCTTTCCATATATTCTGTTTTTAAGCTCTAAATGCAGGGTGTCCTTTTCTGATTTAACATCACCTTCTTGTATCAGATCCTCCGGTATATACCATCACTGCTAAGGGTATCACTGAAGTTCCATGTCTTCTAAGAGGCACTAATCCAGAATTTACATAGTTTTATTCCTCTGTCAAATAATGTATCAATATCCCTTTTTGAGGACTGCACTACAGAGCCTGCATGCTGTAGGCACTGTGGATAGTCCTGTTCCACTTCATGTTCTGTATTCCATGTGTCCACTTGTCTGGAAGACAGTTCAGAGCATGAAGCATTAGTTCAAGACAACAGATCATGCTGGTCTTCACATGTTTTCACACCGCTTCAGTTCTTAGAACTCGGAGCTTCTGTTCTTGAAGAAATTTCAAGACATGCAGAAGTAAACAGCAAGAAATGTTACAGTGCCATGGTTGGCTTGTTTTCTCCTCAGCTGCTGAATACAGAGTCAGCAGAACATCAAAACAAAGGCATCCACACCTTGCCGCCACAGTTCAGACAGAAAATCTTGATCAAGAGACTGATCGAGACATAGTAAGCCCTTGGACTGTGCCTGATGATATCCAAAGAATACTTCGAGATACTCATGACTCCCTGTTTCAGGTAGAATGTCTGCTTGTTCTGGGAATGATCTGATACTTGCCATTTAATACTTTGTTTACTTCTGCTTTATTTAAAACGTGGATCTCTGTTCAAAACCTGTGGATGGGGTAGATACAGGGGCATATAAACGGTGGTGATTCAACAGAACTACATTTTGTCTTTACAAGCAAAATCAGGTCTTTTGAGCCTTGAAAATGAATGTTCTTTGTAACAACTGTAGAGGCATGTTGTCTGTCCAGGCAACAGATGGCTAGTGGGAGTGCATAAACAGGAAAATATATTTGTTGCGGAATAATCACAGAATGGTTTGGGGTGGAAGAGACCTTAAAGATCATGTAGTTCCAATCCCCAGTCATGGGCAGTGACATGCTCCACTAGACCAGGTTGCTCAAAGCCCTGTCCAGCCTGGTCTTGAGCACTGCCAGGGATGTAGCAGCCACAGCTTCTCTGGGCAACTTCTGCCAGTGCCTCGCCACCATCAGAGCAAAGAATTAACCCTTGTCCTATGCCTGTATGCCCTGGTACAAAGTCCCTTTCCAGATTTCTTGTAGGCCCTACACATAAATGCAGATACATAACTTGTTTAGGACGTTTCTGAAAAGAATGAGATTGTTTTTGCTGGCTATGCAGAGGCATTGTCCATAAATGATATGCAGTGATTCAGCTAATGTTCTTTTCCTCCAATAGGCCTCTTCGTTGCATCCTGTGAGTTTCTCTCCTCTTGGCACTGTTCACACCGATGATGTTTCTGAAAGCACAGGAAGTATCCTCAGCAAACTGGACTGGGATGCGGTTGAAGCTATGGTAGCAGATGTGGAAGACAAGTGAAAAAAATGTCTCAGCAGTTGTTGGAGTTTGGTTTCTGAACAGTTGCTGGAGTTTGGTTTCATTGTTCTACTTAAAATGGATTTGAGGCTTGCATTAGTGATGTTCTTAAGCAGCACAGAAACTCTCACTGCTTTCAGTCTTGCCTACGTGAAATTCAGTTCTTTAACATGTAGTTTGCTTTCTGTATGTCTTCCACTCGCAAGAACTAAATATCATTGATAAATGCAGACCAGCAGTCTCAAACAAAAACTTCTGTGTCAGCTACTTACACATAAAAAGTTCTATTCTATTTTAAGAGCACTATATAACTGGTTTACCTTTGTATTTAATATTTAACATCATTACAGATGAACTTATTTTTGTTACTTAATGTTTTGTGATAAACTGGTTTAATAAAAATTAGTTTCTGCTGATTCCTGTTGATTTACAAACCAAGTGCAATTATTGCGTACCCATATGATTGCACACGTGCACATGCATTACCCTGGTATTTTAAACCCAGCTTACTTGTACAATATTTCAGAAAAATCTCAAGATTTTGAATGACTGGTAGACATACAAGAAGTCATGCAGCAGTAAATGAGATACAGACTTCTGCTAGGGAAACAGACACCGGTATAAGACACTAAGGACAAGTACTTACTGAGGTAAAGAAAAATGTTGCTGTAATGCTGTTGTATTAGAGCTCCTCTGGCATCCCCCAGATGTTGGTAGAAAATTTTCCCATATGTTCAGTGCCCAGCAACTAGTTGTGGTAGCCTAAACAGATGTATTCACGGTGACTTTCCCAACAACAGTAGTTTTTATCTTTTCATAGTAAATAAATTTGACTTTTTTGTGGAAGTCAAAAGTGTGAAGGAAGAAAAAACTGCAAATGAGCAGTTCATTTAATAGTGCTGAGGAATCCTTTCTTCAAGTGCCTGATGATCCATACTGTCATGAGTCACTATACAAGGGCAGAGAGGCAGTTTGAAGACCACGGGGTCAGCGCTAAACTCACACTTTGCTTGAGCTGTGACTGAAGATGGTGCCCAGGCAGACCTGCACTGCAGCCAGTGTACAGAAGCACTCAGACACAAGGAAGTAGGATGATGAGGAGATACCTGTCAACACTGCTGCTTCCACAGACTCAGGCTTTCTTTGCTATGACACCTTTCTGGTGCCAGAGATCAAACTTTTTCATATGTCTCCTCAGAGGACCAGATAGGGCTTTTATCTCTGCCGGTCTCTAAATGAAATTTTGAAATACACAACAAGAAATACCACCAGATGTCATCTATCTTAGAAGTTATGAGGATCAAACAAGTCAAAACCCAGTAACTCTTAACACCATTGCATTCTTTTAGAAAAGAAAAAAATTGCTAACTGCAAGTTTTACACTTTAGTTGCTCTATTTCATAATATTTCAGAATCAAAGTCTTGCAGAGTTGAATGCTCGTGCTCGAAGGCAAGAATCTCTGCAACCACGCAGCCACAGAAGCTGAAACTTTGCAAAAGGAGAAAGATGGTGCATACCATTTCCTTCTTTAACCAACTCACATTCTTTCTCCTGATTTTGTTTTACAGTCTGCTTTGCATTTGCCACCCTTTTTTTTTGGTCATAGACTCTTCAGATCATTGAATAGAACCATACAGTGGTTTGGGTTGGAAGAGACACTTAAACGCTATCTGGTCCAAACCCCCTGCAATGAGGAGGAACGTCTTCAACTAGATCTAGTTGCTAAAAGCCCCATGCAGCCTGACCTTACTTGCATGGCATGCACTCTGCAGAGTGATGCAGATCTCCATCCAGGATTGCATATCAAGAGCTCCCTACTCCAGAGTTCAGTGATCCTACTGAGCAACAGAAATAGACCAAAATACCATTTTAGCCCAATAAGATGTGGAATTGTTTCGATGTGTGTAGTTTATGTGTGACTTTGTTGTTCAGGTTTTCAGCAGAAAATGTAAAGAGTTTCACACAGAAGACTTACTAATCACTCTGTCAGATACAGTGTCCATACAGTGAATCCTTCCTTCCTTTTTTTTTTCCTTCATTTCCTTCCTTTCCTTCCTCTCCCTCATTGGTTTAATGACTGATTATCTTTGCCGGATATTTAGTACCTGTGCCACACAAACCACGACACAAAGAGCAGTGCAGGGACATCTTAACGATTTGTAGCAGAACTGCATTGGAGTACTGCCTTTAATCAGCCCTTGCAGGGCATTCTGTGCTGCCTTGGCTTGAAAGCCAGGGTTCTGTGTTCTTCACAGTTTGGCTTTGGGAAGGGCACAGAGAAAAAGGGCCACAGCTGAAGTGAACAAGAGCCCAGTGCCGCCAGTGGGTGCAGCCCCTGGGCTCCTGAGGCTCAGCAGCACATGGCTTGGGCAGTGGGGACACGAAGGCCCCACAGTGGCTGAAGTACTCTCCCAGACAGCAGCAAAGCAGCGTACAGGAGGATGGCACAGCCCCTTCCTACCACATGTTGCTGGGCCTCGTGGTGCTGGGAGAGAGCACTATGTAGCCTATAGGTGAACAGGCAAGTTCATCTGCCTGCCCCATGCCAGACCTAATGAACACCACCAGAGGGGCAGAGCTAGGCAGACATCTTCATGACCAAAACCACAAGGGAGAGGGAGTGCCTCGACACCACCTGCTCCCCCCAGCTTACTGCAGCCAAAGGAGAGCATGGCAACAGAGCTGGAGGACTGCTGTCAAATGTATCCATGGCCCTACAGCACAACAGCCACGGGTTTGGAGAAAGCTTGTGGGCCTTTCTCCTGATGCCTTCTGTGGGCTGGATGAGGAGTCTCTGATCCAGCTGCTGCAGCCCTCGCTGGGCAGGCGCACGAGGAGCTTCGTCCACCAGCTCATCGACACCGTCGTGCGCCGGTGCGGCGAGGAGGCCCGACACCGCGTGGGCCTTGGGAACGCCCGTGCTGCTGGGGCTCCTCCCCGCTCCTCTGCCTCCCGAGGGCGTTCTGCCCGCAGAGCAGAACTTCGTGGGCGTCCCGGCAGCTCCCCCAGTGCCCCCGTCGGCACCCACAGGGAGCAAGCAGAGCCCCAGGAGGACCCGCAGGAGCCTGTGGCCGGGTCCTCCACTCCCAGCCGCAGCAGCCAGAGCTGCCCTGGGAGGCCCCGGAGAGCCCTGAGGAGGAGGGCTGGCAGCCCCGAGCACCCCTCCCAGCCCCCCAAGAAGCCATCCTACCGTCGGTGACGCTGGGAGGCTGCCTCAGTGCCCGGGCAACGCACAGCCAGGCTGCCAGCAGGGGCTCGAGCCCATCTTCAAAAGATCCGGCATCCGGCCCCGTTATCATTATCATCGTTATTTTTCTTATTTTTAATTACTTATTATTATTATTCAGTAAATAAAGAACATCATAAAAACTGCAGAAGAAGTGTCAGCGGTACTGGCAATGCCGGTGGCGTTGCTATCCCCAGCCGTGCCGCTTTCTCCCGCACTTCCCGGTGCTAAGCACTTTGTTTCCTGACGTGCCCGCTGGGTCTTTCACCTCCTCCACCCAGAACCCTCTCAAAGTCGCACAGAGCCTGCAGTGCAGGATGAGCCTCGGCGGCGCCATGCTCCTGAGCTACGGGACTCAAGGGATGGGGTGCACCCACGGTGGGTCTTGTTACTTCGTGTTGCTCAGGAACATTGGCACGAGATGTGGCGAGGCTCAGTCCCATGGAGGAGCCGAATCACAAGCCTCTCGCCTTTGGTTCCCTGGCAACGGTGGGAATGTCTTGCACCAGCATTTTCCTCAGGGTTGCTGTGCTCGAAGCAGAGCTGCTGTTCCCTGGAAACACCACAGCCTGGCGTGATCCAGGGGCTTACAGCTGCCCCGGGGAGCTCTGTGTGGTGCTAAGGTGTGGATTCTGTTTGCAACGCACAGGGAGCCAGCACTCTGGGTAAGGGACGCAGCAGGGCAAGAAATCTGGAGTCTGCTCTTGTCCTTGGTTTCCAAAACCAACGTCTGTGGGGATAAACGAAATGCTGGGGGGCTTCTTGTGTCTGGCCATGGAAAAGCTGCCCAGTTTAGAGCTAGCAAGGAGACCCATCGGCAATCAGGAGGCGTCTA